>NC_133655.1:62496276-62796276 GCF_009905375.1 Apium graveolens
ATAATGCCACAGTTGTAACATTTGAACTTTGATTTGTCCACCATGTTTTTGTTTGGCTTAGTGAACTTTGTGTTTTTCCTGAACTTCATCTTTGCAAACCTCCTGGACAGAAATGCCAGATGTTCATCATCAGATTCATCCTGACTGGAATTGTCTTCATCCTCAGCAACTTGCTCTTTACCCTTGCTTGATTCTGATTTGCTTGTGCCAATTTTGAGACTTGGCATTGTCTTTTTCTCATTTCTGGCTTCAATTTTTTTACTTTCAGCTACAAGTGCAACTGATCCTCCTTTTCTCTTTCCCTTTTCCAACAGCTCATCTTGCTCCATCTCAAGTTCATAAGTCTTCAATATTCCATATAATCTTTCAAGTGTGAAGTCCTTATAATCTTGAGAATTTCTTAGAGAAACAGTCATAGGCTTCCATTCCTTTGGTAGAGACCTTAGAAATTTTAAGTTGGAGTCCTTGACTTGGTACACTCTCCCATACAGCTTTAATCCATTCAATAGTTTCTGAAATCTGTTGAATGTATCATTCAATGATTCTACTTCTTCAAAATGAAAATATTCATATTGTTGAATGAGAAGCTGCATTTTGTTTTCTCTAACTTGCTCAGTGCCTTCACAAATAAGCTGCACAGTATCCCAAATTTCCTTAGCAGTTTGGCTATTGATGACATTGTCAAACATATCTTGATCCAGGCCATTAAACAAAATGTTCATGGCTTTCTTGTCCTTGTGGACCTCTTCAATATCTTCAACAGTCCATTATGCCTTTGACTTGGGAATAGACTGTCCAACAGCAACTGTAGCAGTAGCAGCTGTGGCCACCTTGTGTGGGATGTGAGGACCATTCTCAATGCAGTTGATGTAGCTTTCATCTTGAGAGAGAAGATGTAAATGCATCTTCACCTTCCAGTGATGATAGTTATCTCTTTCCAGGATTGGAATCTTTACACCAATATCCTTCTTACTCATGATGTTAGCAGAATAGATCTTTAAACTCTTTGTATGTTAAGAGCTTGCTCTGATACCAATTGTTATTCCCAGTGGACTAACAATGAGATTTACAGAAGGGGGGTTGAATGTATATCTCAAAACTTTTTCAAGTTTTGAGCAGTTTGTAAGACTAAGTGTTTGGGTGATCAAATGTGTGTGAATTGCTTGGAGCTGATGCAGACAGATATATATTCAAACACAAATGTAATGAACACAAGGAACTTAAAAACTTTTCTGGTGGATTTGTTGTTCCACCAGAGATGTGTTATTTCAGAAAATCTGTGATTCAAAACTAAATCACAGCTGCTTCCTAGTATAAACTAGATGATTTTCTCTCTTGATATTTCTAAACAGCTCAGGGAAAATTCACATCTAATTACTAGATACTACTTGGTTTATATAACACCAAGTTTACAAGTGAAGACAAAGATAAAGTACAATAAGACAATAGTTCTCCACTAGTTTCTGTTCCATTTTTATCCAGTGTAATATGGAATTATCTGTTGACTTTCCATTATGAACCAGACTAAAAACGGCTGCTTTTTCTGCTGTTCCTAAAATAGGCTACCACATCTCTGTCAATCCATGTGCCTGTGTCAGCTTTGTTAACTGTCACTATCAACTTCTATGAGACTGAGCATCCGTTGAAGCTTTCATCCGTTGATGGCTTTATCCGTTGATGATCTAGCAGTGCATCCGTTGAAGCTTTCATCCGTTGATGGCTTTATCCGTTGATGCTCTAGCAGTTGAAGCTTTATCCGTTGAAGCACTTATCCGTTGATGGATATTATCCGTTGAAGCATTAGAGACATCCGTTGAAGCTTAGTTTCTTATCCGTTGAAGGTCTTCAATATCCGTTGACACTTCTTCACTTATACAAAATTACAAGGCATGAAATATTTACAATTAGCCCTCCTATTTGTACATCCATTAGTAGTCAACATGACTGATTATCTCCTAACAACATCTAAGAATTACAGCTTGAAATCAGAGAATGAGATGTGCTACAATACCAAACTTATTGCTAAGTAAGGCTACTCCTTCAACGGATAGCCAAGATGGTCTTATCCGTTGAGGCTACAAACACTAGATTTCTACTTAAGTGTTTTGCTGAACTTATCATCAAACTAATACACATATTCCTAACAATTGCCAAACACAGTATTTGCTCCTGATGGTCTTTGTGATTCATGTCAGAAAGCCAAACAAAGAAAATCTTCATTCAAGAGCAAGACTGAATCATCAATTCTTGAGCCTTATCATCTAATACATGTTGATCTATTTGGTCCAGTAAATGTCATGTCTATTGCAAAGAAGAAGTATGCGTTGGTCATAGTGGATGAGTTCACCAGATACACATGGGTGTATTTCTTGCATACAAAAAGTGAAACTGCATCAACCTTGATTGATCATATCAAACATCTGGATAAAATGGTCAAAGATTCTGTGAAAGTTTTAAGGAGTGATAATGACACTGAGTTGAAGAATTTGATAATGGGAGAGTTCTGCAAAAGCCATGGAATAAAGCAGGAATTTTCTGCTCTTGTAACTCCACAGCAAAATGGAGTTGTTGAAAGGAAGAATAGAACTATCATTGAAGCTGCACGCACAATGCTTGAAGAAGCAAAGCTTCCAACCTATTTCTGGGCTGAAGCTGTGCAGACTGCTTGTTTTACTCAAAATGTAACACTCATTAACAAGCATGGAAAAACACCATATGAGATGGTGAAGAAAAAGAAGCCAAATCTGAAATATTTTCATGTATTTGGATGCAAGTGTTTTGTTCTCAAGACTCATCCTGAACAGCTATCAAAGTTTGATCTAAAAGCTGATGAAGGAATCTTTGTTGGATATCCACTTTCCACAAAAGCCTTCAGATTCTATAATTTGAGAACAAAAGTGGTCATGGAATCTATCAATGTCTCTTTTGATGACAAAAAGATTACTGGTCTTGAAGATTTCATTGACCATGATCTGCTGAGATTTGAAAATGAAGACTCAAATTCTGATACAGAAAATCCTGATAGTCTAAGTCCTGATACTGTAAACTCTGATGGATTAAACTCTGATGTTATTGAAACTGTGGAGACTACGTCAAACGAAGATGCACCTATGCAGGGGGAGCATACTCAAGATCCTACCACATCTCAAGAAACATCAGAACATACATCTGGCTCTTCAAGTTCTGATAAGCCAAGTTCTGATAGTGCTGAAAATCTAAATACTGAAGAATCCAACTCAGAGAGCATAGTTTCAGGGGGAGCATCAGAAAATGAAAATGAAAATAGCATGGATCTTGGGGGAGCATCCAGTTCTAGAGAAAACCTTCCATCTGCAAGGAAGTGGACAAAATCACATACACCTGATTTGATAATTGGAAATCCTGATGCAGGTGTCAGAACTAGAACAGGTACTTCAAATGAATGTCTTTACAATTCTTTTCTCTCTCAGACTGAGCCAAAGAAAGTGGAAGAAGCTCTTCAAGATGCTGATTGGGTGCAAGCAATGCAGGAAGAGTTGAATGAATTTGAAAGAAACAAAGTCTGGACCCTAGTGCCAAGACCAAAGAATAGATCTGTTGTTGGTACAAAGTGGGTATTCAGAAACAAAACTGACAGTGATGGCATAATTACAAGGAATAAGGCAAGGCTGGTTGCAAAAGGATATTCTCAACAGGAGGGAATTGATTATGATGAAACATTTGCACCAGTTGCTAGGTTAGAAGCCATAAGGATATTCTTGGCTTATGCTGCTCACAAAAAGTTTACTGTCTTTCAAATGGATGTGAAAAGTGCTTTTCTCAATAGAGAATTGGAGGAGGAGGTATATGTTGAACAACCTCCAGGTTTTGTAGATACCAAACATCCAGATTATGTCTACAGGCTTGACAAAGCACTTTATGGACTTAAGCAAGCTCCTAGAGCATGGTATGAGACTTTAGCTCAGTTTCTTCTGGAAAGTGGATTCAACCGAGGGACAATAGACAAAACACTGTTCTACCTCAACCATGGAAATGACTTACTTCTGGTCCAGATTTATGTTGATGATATCATTTTTGGATCTACAAATGACAAACTTTGCAAAAAGTTTGCCAAACTAATACAGTTAAGATATCAGATGAGTATGATGGGGGAACTTAGTTATTTTCTGGGCCTTCAAGTCAATCAGAATGAGGAAGGCACTTTTATTTGTCAAACCAAGTACACCAGAAACTTGCTGAAGAAATTTGGAATGCAAGATTGTTCAAGTGCATCCACTCCAATGGCCACTGTGACAAAACTGGATAAGGATATCGGTAAATCAGTAGATATTACTGACTACAGAGGTATGATTGGCTCTCTACTCTATCTAACTGCTAGTAGACCTGATATCATGTATGCTACCTGTCTTTGTGCAAGATTTCAAGTAGATCCAAGAGAACCTCACTTAACAGCTGTGAAAAGAATCTTTAAATATCTTAAAGGAACAACTGATCTGGGATTGTGGTATCCTAGAGAATCAGACTTTAAACTAACAGGTTACTCAGATGCAGATTTTGCAGGTTGTAAAATTGACAGGAAAATCACAAGTGGAAGCTGCCAATTTCTTGGAGGCAGATTGGTTTCTTGGTACAACAAGAAACAAAAGTCAATTTCCACATCAACTGCAGAAGCAGAGTATATTGCTGCAGGAAGCTGTTGTGCACAGATTCTTTGGATGAAGAATCAGTTACTGGATTATGGGTTAACATATTTCAAAATCCCTATTTACTGTGATAATCAAAGTGCTATTGCTATGACAGGTAATTCAGTTCAACACTCAATGACAAAGCACATCAGCATCAGGTACCACTTCATCAGGGAACATGTGGATGAAGGTACAGTGGAATTGCATTTTGTTCCCACAGATCAACAACTAGCAGATATCTTCACAAAACCACTGTGTGAAGCTACTTTTACAAGATTGGTAAATGAACTTGGAATGGTTTCAGGTTCTTTCTCTAAATCTGCTTAGTCTTGTTCTGTGTTATCAGACTTTATGCTCAGTATTTACAGAATTAATCTCATTGTGTATTCTGTGCTTAATTGATAAATGTCTTTATGTACTGACTGTTGTGTGATATATGTTTCTAAACTCTGATAAGTGATATGTCTGTTCAAGTACCTATTCAATCCTATGAGGATAACTGTGCTAGATACTGACCTAGTAGTCTTCAATAAACAAATGATTCCATGTAAGAAGTAATTATTTCAGTGGAAACCCTATGACACTACCAAATTCTGATAATTGAGCTTAGTTAAGTTTACTTTGTATATCTTATTACTAAGTCACAAATTAGAATATTGCTACTCATCTGTTAAGTTCTGATACTAGTAAAACTGCTGAATGTACTAAGCGCTGATAAACCTCACTTATCAAAAGAAAAAGCAAAAAGATCAAAGAATAAAATTAGGTACTCCTTTGAGATCTAGAGTAAAAATGTGGAAGGGACGACCCAAGTGCATTGCTGGTATTAAGTAAATATGCATTAGAAAAGCAAAATATTTTCTTGGTGACTTTTTACACTCTATGATTACTGGAGAAATACTCTGATAATAGCATAAATTCTGATAAACAGTCGTGACTCACTTACACTGAGAAGCCACTGTAAAATAGAATTTCAAAAGATGCATAAAATTAGCACAAAACAGTTGAGGTGGACTCAAGCATGAACTCATTCATCAGTAGGTTTCAGGACAATGACAGCTCTTTAGCAAAATTTTAGTTATGCCTTATTTCTAAGATGTACTGAAGTGAATCAGACTTTACTCTTTGTCTGTTATTTAGCTTAATGCACACACTAATCACTCCATCTGAATGATGAAAATTTCTGTGGTGGTCTATGTTATTTTAGATAAACAGTCATTGTGTCATTATTGCACAAATTCTGAGGACAAGTTCTAGTTACACGTTCTGATGATTAAGTTCTGAAGTCTATAACTCAGAACTTGTATGAGGATTTACTAAGATGGGCATTCCTTTTTCGAGTTAAGAAATTATGTTCTGATGACTGTTAAGTTCTGGTATAGGTCTAAGTTCTGATTTATCAGTCTAATCCTTTACTTGGCTTATCTGTGAATAAAATTTGATAACAGTCTCAGTTCGAACTAGAATATGTTGAAGTGGAAGATTAATAGTCACTATGATTAGGATTAATGGTATTCGTACTTGAACAGTCCACTGTTTCTTGTTTCTTGTGCGGTTTAAACCATGATTCCTCTTTCCAATGAATGTTATTCTTTTTCAAAGTCTAGGGAGAAGAGGTAGAATTAATTCTACCTGTCAGCATTCAATTTCTTTGCGTCTCCTGGCATTCTCTTGCCTATATAAGCAGCCACTTCACATCAGTCTTTCCATCAAATTCTTCTCACACACTTATCTTCATACTTCCTCTTTCAAAAACACAATGGTCAGATACAACATGTTTTTGAACTACCAAAACTTCAATATGGAGCTAAGTTGTGCCGAGTGGCAGCAGGAATGGCATGTCACAGCCATTCCTGAGGAGATATGGGACTCTGTCCTACAGGAGGTACTGACACACCTTCTATTCTTCTATATGGACTACCATCGTCATCTGGAGCGATTAGAGGAGGAAAGGCTGGAAGCTCTCCGCCAGCAAGAGCGAATCATCCGACTCGCCATTCTGTTTGTCGAGAGTAGGAAGAAGAAGATGACTTAATCTCGTCTTCTTCCTGTTTTTCTTCATCATCAGCTTTGTCAGGCTTCTTAGCTAGGACTAAGGCTGTTGATGTTAGGATTAGAAGCTTAGGGAAAATCTTGTATAAGTATTGATGTAATTTCCATTTTATAAATGTATTGTCTTGATATATTAATGAAAGTTGTTTTTCCTTCAAGATTTTGTCTCTGAGTTATTTTATCTTGTGTTGATAAATCCTGATTGATATTCTGATGACCATATAAATTTTGTTTTATATTAAGTTCTGATTCATTTTTCAGCAGTTACTTATTGTTAGGTCCCAATGTGTTTGTAGAAGGGGGGGTTGAATACAAACAGTACCGAATAATCGAATTAAATGCGGAATAAAAAATGTGAAACAAAATTCAAGTTAAATAAAAATATTATTAAACTTGAAAGGTGTTACAACAACTGTATCGATTACAAGGAATTAATCTCAAATTAATTATCACAAATCTAGAATAAATTCGACATGAACTTTTTCTATTTTTGTAATAAAAAAAGATTCAAATGCTAAACGCAATTTGAGATTAAGTTCTAGGGATTTTGATCCGCTAGATTGATACACAAGAACAAGATAAATAATTCTAGTGGTTTGGATTTAACATTAACAAACTAGAAATTGATCTTGAATTTCTGCAGAGAAGATGATTTTATATTTCAAGGCGGCTGCTCTTTTGTTCTTGACTTGTGTGTTGGATAAATATAAGTTGCTGCTTCTCTGCTTCTTTTTAAATCAGCAAACGAATAGAATTGACTTGGCATGACAATCCTATAGCTGGCAAGACTTTCGGTGAGACAATTGAATGAACTAGCAAGACAATCTGAATGAACTAGCATGACAATCAGAATGAACTAGCAAGACAATCTGAATGAACTAGCATGACAATCAGAATGAACTAGCAAGACAATTATCCTCCTAGAGTAACTTTCGGTATGACAATGGAAAATGGCCTAGCATGACAATCGGTATGACAATCCTGATTGTCATGCTAGTTCATTTTCAATTGTCTTGCTGATTTAATGCTTGAATTTAATCCAATTAAACTTCTGAAAATTCCTAAAATTCCTAGAATTAATTCAGAATTAATTAATCAATAAATAAATTATTCTTCGCAGATATAATTTATTTTCTTAATTAAATTAGATGACTTAATTAATTAATAGAGAATTAATTCTAGTCTTGAGCAGCAACCATTCTTCTGCAAATCTTCTGAAAATCACTGAAAATTATGAATCAATTCCACCACTTCAACGCTGACACTCGATGTACTGTCTGGTTCATGAGTGACTAACTTCCATGACGTTTCTTCATGTCTTGACTCTGACACTTTGATTTTCTTCAGATTAAATCCTTGTAATTAATTGATACTCTGACGAGATCTCTGTCACTTGATTGTCACTTGATTAAATCCACGATCTTGATTTATATCACTGAGGCATGATCAACTTCTTGAACTTCTTCCAGTGAATTACCTCCTCAAGTCTGTAGATGAACCTTGTTTCTGAATCCTTTGACGAATATTATTTTGCGAGATCTCTCTGACGGTCAATCCACTATTTACTTATTACATTCTTATTTGAGTTGAGTTGAATCCTCGAATATACAAATAGGCTATGACATATGACTTACAATCTCCCCCTATTTGTTTGTTAGACAATAACACACAAATACCTAGAGGATAACTCAACTAACAAATAAGAAAAAGATATAAACATACATGCAAAGTAAATAGTAGAAAAGTTCTGGATGAGATTTAACATTTTCCAGATTCCAAGTAGATGTTCCTCTAGACTGAACATATCTTCAAGTAGTTTCATCTTCTTTTGTACAACCACATTTCCTGTTGAGAAGCACATATCTCTCTTGCTTCTCCCCCTATGAGAATCAACTGATTAAAGAAGATCACCTTCGTTTTACCACCTCTCCCGTACAATAGGATCCGCAGATAAAAACCAATGGTACTCCCCTAACAGCTTCTTCCCTTACTAGGAAATCACCTTGTGTCTACCACCTCTCCCGTACAATAGGATCCGTAGTTACAAACAACAATGGTGTGGTGTAGTGTACATATGATCTTTTTCTTCCTCCCTGCTATTTCTCCCCCTTAGTTGAGGAATCCTCCAAACTATTACTTAAGCTTTTATCTCCCCCTTAAAAAAGGAATGTATGCCGTCGTCTGAAGGAGTTCTCATATTTCACTTGGTTGGAAAAGAAATAACAAGTAGTTTCTCTTTCTTCCTCACTGTGAGTGTGTGATTGTGTTTTAGTGTACCTCACATGTGTTTCACTCTTCTCTCCACTCGTGTTTACACTCATTCTCACAAGTGTATCACTCTTCTCTCATAGCTCCATAATCCAGCTGTACCTGCAAGGAAAATCACCTTAGCCATCCTTAAAGGAGGTCACAGGTGGTGCAATGGGAGTTCACAAATCCCCATCCTTGTTAAACTCGTCAGATGAATCTGAGTCATAATTTACAAGTTGCTAGTTTCCCTTTTAGGGTTCCAGATTTGAATTCTGGGAAGGTAAACAATGATCCAACGAATTTAGCATAAAGATCAAAGTTCCCTTCTAATGTCTGTGAAGACATTTCCTTGTGACTTATCAGGTAATATCTGAATCATTGTCAACAAGTTGCCGATCTGCGCCTATGTCAGATCCACTATCCGCAGATGCATCCAGGGGATTTAAGCCTGGGGAGGTAGACACTGACCACTGACATATGGCTTTTGGATCAGTATCCTCTCCTAACACCTGTAAAGGCAATTGGTCCACTAACGAACCTTGAACAATCGAATCTGACCTTAAAATGGTCGAAACTCTTGTTTCCGTCAACTCATCCTTTGTGTGTGTAACCTCTCCTTGTGCATCAAGAATTGATTATGTTTGAAGTGGTGACACTACATCGGATACCTTGGCCGACAGGCAAAATTCAATAGAATCACCCTGTTGAGAGAATGAATCTAGTAACTGTTTTTGTACCTTTTCAGCCATTACATCTTTTTGAGAAGATGTATGGGGGCTAGCAGTTGTCTCGGTTTAAATACTACTCATCTATGTATGAGACAGAGCTACTGGGTTGACTACAGAACCTTCCTTATGTGGTGCACTAGGCACTATCTCCCTCACGCTCATTCATACTACTTTTAGTGGTAAGAGAGTGTTGGTTGGTTCTGTTTTTGTGTTTGTCTTTACAGTCTGGGATAGATGTTGTGGGTTTTCAACCTCATGACTGTCAATGAAAGAAAGTCATTGGAGACTGAACCTGTAACACAGAACATATGGTAATAGAGAGAAAATGATTTACACTAGTGATTTCAAAAGATTTTACATGAAATAAGAAACCACTAATGTAGAAAGAAGTTTAATTTTGTTTTTCAATATGAATGAGTTTTTGGATAAAACATTGATCACTTAGGGTAAAGTCTAAGTAATTCTCATTCATGTCAAAAGCTTACAAATATCTGCAACATAATGTTAACAACATATCATTGACCGATACTTGTCAAGTACTTTAGATACTAATTGTTATGTTGCATAATCAATATACCACTGCACATATAAAACACTATGATTGTGCTTAGTGATAAGATAGTTATTAATATGACGACTCTACTTATTCATATAAAATTATAACTTCTGTTAGAGTGCCATACCATGTCCTTGACGATTGCTAGAGCAGTATACTAGTTCATACCAACCTGAAGTGAGATTGTGAAGAAGAGATTGCATAGTCCAATAGATCTGCAACTGCAAAGTCCATGAACTGTGATGCACTGACTTCCTCTTTTGACTCACCAACCAGGAGTACACTTGTACACATTTTACTAGAGTCCAATTCCAAGTGTAATGTGCAGCAGGTGCCTGATATGTCGTAATATTCTCAAGTCTCATCACTGGTGCTATATGTTAGATACTGCTTCCTGATAATAACCTAGCACAATATACAAAATTTCACTGATAACATATCCAGCTTGCAAACAGCCATATCCCTCAGATAAACCTTTGCTGTTATCTCCAAAGGTAACCAGGGGGTCAGCTTTCTCAACCACATTTGATAGCAGGGCTCTATCTCCGGTCATATGTCTTGATGATCCACTTGTCAAGAATCCACACTACCGGTTACACCTGTATACTGCCCTGCACTTCAAATGGATTAGACCTTCTTCGGAACCCAAACTTGGTTGGGCCCGGCATACTTGTAGAATTGTCCTTTGTCAGGCAAAACAACATTTTTAATTTTAATTGCCTCAACTTTCTCAATGACTGAACATTTGACCTTGTAAACAGCGTTAACAAATTTCTGTTTAAGCTTAGGCACAAATGTCTCCTTTCTAGCCTTAGAAGGACTAGCAGTCTTAGACCTATCATGCTTCTTGTTATACACATGCTGACGAGGAGTAGTCTTATCATTAGACACATGCTTACCATTAAAATAAGCATACATCATATTAAAAGCACAAGACATACAATTAGCAACACCACATGCTTTATGAGAGTGATTAACAACAGGTAATTTATGCATGGTAGACATGGCATTATTGTTATCCAACTCATGTGTGTCTGAGTTAGTCTCAGTTGCTTTCACAACTTTGACTGGAACTTTCGACTCACTTGACTTGGAAACAATCTTCTCATAAGCATGATCCTCAGCACGTATTTCTTCTTGAATAACAGAAGAGGTCGCATCAAATGGTTCAGCAATTGATGCTTTATAGAGGGGTTCATCAACACCCTTAAGCACATGTGGTACTTCCCTCCCTTTAGCACAGACATGAGGAGGGGAGTTTATGCCTAATTCTCCAATAGCAGCATTGTAATCATATCCTATTCCAGATGTTTGATTAACAGCTTGCTTACTGTAGAACTCTTTAGCCTTCGAACAAGAATTGAAGTAGGCTCTAACCTTAGTCTCAAGACCGGTGATCTTGTCTTTGAGAATAGTTTCGAGTTTTCTATAACAGTCAACTCTATTCTCTAGAAAAGATACCTGTTCTTTTAATTTGTCTTGATTAATGTGCACAAGTCTTAATTCATTGACCTCTTTCTCAAGGTCTGTGATCTGTAAACTTAACAGTTCATTATCACGACGTGCACAATCTAAGTTACCTCTTAGATGATAAACCATTTCAGCATCAGAAAGTTTTACCTCTATTCTTGACGATGAAGCTTTTCCATCAATAGCCATAAGAGCAAGATTTCCTTCATCTTCATCTTCACTGTCAGTATCATCCCAGCTTCTTCCCTTTGCCAGATAAGCCCTTTCAGAGTTCTTTCTTTCTTACTTTGGCTTCCTACATTCTGTGGCAAAGTGTCCCAACTCATTGCAGTTATAGCATCTAATGGTGCCCCGATCAACCATCCCTGTTTGGTATCCACCACTGCTGGTGTTAGAGGATGAAGATCCACCTTTCTGGAATTTGTTGTAGTTGGACTTGTACTTCAGCTTGGGATTCCTCTTGAATCTGACATGGGAGAATCTCTTGACAATTTGGGCCATTGACTCGTCTTCCAATTGCTCCAGCTCTTCCAAGGAATAAAAATCATCACTTGATTGATTTGTAGTAGGAGGATCATATTCTGCTACTAACATATTTTCCTCAGCCTTGGAATACTGTACCATTCTCTCCAATTGTTGAGATTGCTGTTGTTGTTGACCTTCAGCTACAAGTGCAGTAGATGTGCTGACCATTCTATCCTTCCCGTAGACTTCCTTCTGTTGAATCTGCTCCAACTCATAGGTTTTTAACACTCCATAGAGCCTGTCCAAAGAAATCTCACTCAGATCTCTAGCTTCTCTAATGGCAGTGATTCTATGTTCAAGATGAGCTGGCAGTGTTAACAGGAACTTTTTGTTGACCTCCCTGATTGAATAATACTTTCCATTGATGTTCAGGTTGTTGATCAACGTATTGTACCTCTCAAACACTTCAGTAATTCCTTCTCCTGGATTTGATTTGAAATGTTCATATTCAGAGGTTAGGATTTCCAACTTGTTCTCCCTAACTTCCTCTGTGCCTTCATTAATCACCTCAATAGTTTCCCACATGTGTTTGGAATTTTTACAGTTCATCACATGTCTGTTCATCAAGGGATCAAGGGAATCAATTAATATTAATTGAAGGCTGGCATCCAAGGAGGCTTCTTCCTTCTCAGCAGGAGTAAAATCTTCAGGCTCTTTTGGATAGGTTCTAGCTTCAGTAGTCACCACACCATCTATTATTACCTCCGGTTCAATAACCATCGGAGTTTTTATACCCTTCTTTAACAAGTTTGAATATTTGGGATTTGCAACTTGTAAAAATAATAGCATCTTCTTCTTCCACATGATATAATTCTCTTTATCAAATTGTGGAATTTTAACGGTTCCAACTTTATGTGAAGTCATTATGAATTTTTGAATAAATAAAAATTCAAGGAGTTGAAAAATCACAAAAGTCTAGGATCTTGATTTGTTCGTTAATCAGAAGGCTCTGATACCAATTGTTAGGTCCCAATATGTTTGTAGAAGGGGGGGTTGAATACAAACAGTACCGAATAATCGAATTAAATGCGGAATAAAAAATGTGAAACAAAATTAAAGTTAAATAAAAATATTATTAAACTTGAAAGGTGTTACAACAACTGTATCGATTACAAGGAATTAATCTCAAATTAATTATCACAAATCTAGAATAAATTCGACATGAACTTTTTCTATTTTTGTAATAAAAAAAGATTCAAATGCTAAACGCAATTTGAGATTAAGTTCTAGGGATTTTGATCCGCTAGATTGATACACAAGAACAAGATAAATAATTCTAGTGGTTTGGATTTAACATTAACAAACTAGAAATTGATCTTGAATTTCTGCAGAGAAGATGATTTTATATTTCAAGGCGGCTGCTCTTTTGTTCTTGACTTGTGTGTTGGATAAATATAAGTTGCTGCTTCTCTGCTTCTTTTTAAATCAGCAAACGAATAGAATTGACTTGGCATGACAATCCTATAGCTGGCAAGACTTTCGGTGAGACAATTGAATGAACTAGCAAGACAATCTGAATGAACTAGCATGACAATCAGAATGAACTAGCAAGACAATCTGAATGAACTAGCATGACAATCAGAATGAACTAGCAAGACAATTATCCTCCTAGAGTAACTTTCGGTATGACAATGGAAAATGGCCTAGCATGACAATCGGTATGACAATCCTGATTGTCATGCTAGTTCATTTTCAATTGTCTTGCTGATTTAATGCTTGAATTTAATCCAATTAAACTTCTGAAAATTCCTAAAATTCCTAGAATTAATTCAGAATTAATTAATCAATAAATAAATTATTCTTCGCAGATATAATTTATTTTCTTAATTAAATTAGATGACTTAATTAATTAATAGAGAATTAATTCTAGTCTTGAGCAGCAACCATTCTTCTGCAAATCTTCTGAAAATCACTGAAAATTATGAATCAATTCCACCACTTCAACGCTGACACTCGATGTACTGTCTGGTTCATGAGTGACTAACTTCCATGACGTTTCTTCATGTCTTGACTCTGACACTTTGATTTTCTTCAGATTAAATCCTTGTAATTAATTGATACTCTGACGAGATCTCTGTCACTTGATTGTCACTTGATTAAATCCACGATCTTGATTTATATCACTGAGGCATGATCAACTTCTTGAACTTCTTCCAGTGAATTACCTCCTCAAGTCTGTAGATGAACCTTGTTTCTGAATCCTTTGACAGATATTATTTTGCGAGATCTCTCTGACGGTCAATCCACTATTTACTTATTACATTCTTATTTGAGTTGAGTTGAATCCTCGAATATACAAATAGGCTATGACATATGACTTACACTTATCTAATTTATCTTGGTCATTTTCTTGTGATGTATTTTCAGAATATCAATGATGCAGTGAAAAATAATTCAATCAGTGCTAACGGTTTAAATTTTGAATTAAAACTGTTTCTCTAGATAAATGGAACGGTTTTTTCCTTGAAACTAGGCAACTGGGTAAGTAATGATTCTGTTTTCTCGAGCCTAGTAACTGTTCGTTTTTACTGCATATCTGACAGGTGTCCAACGGTAACATTTTTGTTCAGAGTATAAGTACAACAGAGAGAAGATTTCTTTAATCTTTTATTTTCTTTATATTTTATCTCTCTCCTTACTTTTACTCTCTTTCTCTTTCTTTCTCACGTTGGTTTTTCATACAGACATTATCTCAAACACCTAACAGGCATACTTGAATCTCAATTTTTTTTCTCACATGGCACCAAAGGATTTAATCATTGATGGAGCTAAGTTTGTCCCCAACAACTATGCTGCAGTTCTTGATCACACTGAAGCTCCATCTGAATTGCACTTTATGCAAGATCTTCTTGCACATAGTGAGGTTGGGTATGCATTAACACAACCTGAATTCTTTTCAAGCCAACAAGTTCTGAGGTTTTGGAGGACTGGACTTTTTGATGATGGTGGTCAACGTGGAACTCCCAGTATTATCTTCCAAGTGGGTGATTCATCCTTTGTAGTCACTCTTGGTACAGTACGCAGGGCTTTACATCTTCCAGAAGATTGTACTTTCTCAATTCCAGAGGACTCAGCCCTTCGGGAGTTAATGGCTGAATTGGGATATGAAAAGAGTCTGACGAAACTTGGACAGTTGAAACGGGCTAATATCAGAAGAGAATGGAGTTTCTTCTTTGATTGCATCACCAAAGCTTTTGGGAACAAATGTTCAAATTTTGATGCTATCCCAATTCTGAGTCAGCACATAGGGTATGCTATTATTCATCAAACTCATTTTGATTTTACAACTGGAATAATTGGTTTTATTGGGGATAGGATGACAGAGGATCGAGATGTTGTTTATTTTGCTAGATTCTGTCAACTTATTTACACTTACTGTACTGATGAACCTCATTTAGTCAGCACTCAAACCCCACCTTTTAAGGGTGCAACACGATACTTTAATGACCTGGTAAATGCTGATACTAAGAAAAAAATGGTTAGACCATTACAGATTCCTAAGTCTGTAAAACAGATCCTGGTAAATGCTGATCCTGATACTTATAGATCTGTTTACTCTGATGTCCAACCAACTCCAAACACCCAAAATCCATCAACCTCAGTACCTACCTCTCATTCTACTCAACCTACCCTCAGAACATATCTCAAATCCTATCTCTCAACTTCACAGACTGCTCGACCTTCATCTTCAGCACCTACTGTGAAATCTTCATCTTTCAAGCTAAAGAGGACAAAGAATGTTCCTCAAACATCTCAAAAGAGAAGGAGGATTGCTTTGAGCGATGAATCTGATTCTGAGAAACCGGTTCCTGCTAGAGAACCTGCTATTACTGAAGCTGAGAAAGAGGTTTCTCAGAAAGATTCTGAAATTGGGGGTTCTAGGCTTCTCAAGAGGCTTAGACGAATGATAGTTCCTGAAACTCCCAAGGAATCCAAATCAACAAGGAAGTACAAGAAACAGAGGGCACAAAGGCCAGTTTCAGATGATGAAGAGGAAGCAGCTAAGGAAGGGGATCAGGAATCTCTGATCTCACAAGACAAAGAATTTGCTCCAGTCAATTCTTCTCCATCAACTCCATCTCAGGAAGCTGTATCTGACAAGGCTAACTCACCATCTGTGTCTCTTGTTGATCCAGGCACAAGTGCTGATATTGATGTTCAACACTTGGTTGTGTCTGAAGTATTTCTCTTAGAAGCTCCAACAGCAAATAATCCTTCCACAACACCTGTTACTGATGCTGTTCAAACTCCAGAGTTATCAACAACACCTTCTCTGCATCAAGATGCTGATGATCAGACTTTAGGTGAGCATCAGGATATGGCTGTTGATCAGAACTTAGTATCAGATCAGCAATTAGAGGATGCTGAAGCCTCCATTGCTACTCACACTGTTGTCTTATCAGAAGATACTGATTCTTTAAGTTCTGATGCTGCAAATGCTGGAGATACTGGTGATGCTGCTCCAATTGTAGATGCTGATGAAGCATGTCCTTCAGGACATACTCCTCAACAGACTCTTCCTAAGTCTGAACTGGTAAAGAAGTTTGTTACCGGGGCTGCACCAGTACCTTGGAGTGAAACTCCTGCAGGTCAGGAGTGGACTAAGGAATGGAACTCAGTTTCATGTGTACCAACTGCAATACATCTTGCTGAGCACTTGACTAAAGCTGATGAAATGTTAAATTCTGATGATTTAAAAACCCAGCTTAGAGTCACTGCATTGAGTATTAAACATCTACAAGGTCTTCATTCAACTACTCATGCAGAGCTACACAAGATTCAGGAGAACTTTATCAAACAAGAACAAGTTTGGAAAATTGATAAGAAAAAGTTCTTTCAACCTACCATTGACAGGATTGCTTATATTAAGAAAACTCAAGAGAAACAACAAGCTCAGATTGATGACATTCTGACAAATCAAGCTTCTCAGCAATCGCAACTTACTGAAATCCAATCCTCAGTGGAATTACTTATCTCTCTTTTACTACCTGCTGATGCCAAAAAGGGGGAGAAGGTAATTAATTCCAAATGCAACACTAACAAGACACTGCAAGGAAAGGATGATGGAAATGATGATCAAGGATACTCTGGAATGGGTAGCGGTCATAGTCAAGGTAGAAGGTTTACATCAAGACAAGCTAGTCACAGGACAAGTTCTGATACTGGGAAAAGAATAAGTCCTGCTGCTGGTAAAAGGATAAGTTCTGATGAACTTCTAGATCTTGATGAGGAAATGTCAAGACAGTTATTTCTTCAAGAAAATCCAGGAATGGACTTGGAAAGTTTAAAGGAAGAAGAAGCCAGACTTAAATCAGAGAAAGTCACATCTAAATCTGAAGCTTCTGGTAAAAAGTCACTTCCAAAACTCAAAGGCATTGTGATCAAAGAAAGGACACATACTGAAGCAACGTTGGCTAGATCACAACCACAGATAGATCCAAGATCCAAGGGTAAAGAAAAGGTTGGTGAACTTATCAAGGTTTATGTACCTCCTGAGGAAGAAGAAATTACTGATGAAAAAGATGATCTTGCTCTGACTTCAAGAAAAGTTCTTAAAACAACCTCTGATATGGCTCAAGTTGTTCAGAGTCAAGAAATTGTAAGTTCTGATATTCAGAAGAAGCAAGTAACCTCTGACAGAGCTCAAGTTAACTTGATATCAGAAAATAGATCAAAGACACTCCTACCAGGATTCACTAAAGCAAAACAGACTCAATCTTTGAAGACTACTGCAAGTGGTTTTGAAGCAAGAGTAGTTACTGGAAAGGAAGCTAGAGATAAAACTGGATTGGGAAGTGTTGATGAAAGAAGAGTACACAACACTACCAATGATCCAACTTCCTTGAGTGAACCAGGTATTGGAGCAACTCCTGAGAGATTGAATCAACTGGAATCTGTACAGATGGTTTACCATACCTACTTGAAAGAATACATCATGTTGTATTTCATGACAGATGGTAGGGTTTATCATATAAGACAAAATGCCATTCCATTGAAGTATTTTGAAGAATTGGAGCATGTACTTTTCTTACTTCAAGTGGATGACAGAATAACAGAGACTGCTGCAAACTACTTAAAAGAACAGATTCAGAGACAGAAAAGGCTTTATTCTGTTAAGTCTGATAGCATATATGTTCCAAAGTACAGAGATCACAATGGTGATATTGTTGATATGAAGCCTAATACTGCACAGATCAGAACATATCTTGGTATTAAGGGACTTGAATTCAATCTAGAGTCTGACAAAGCTTATGTCATAAGACTAGATCAGGAGTTGAGAAAAGCAAAGATCAATGATCTTAGAGCTGTAATCTTTCAAACTGGTGAAGATACTGCAGAGCTTAAAGATGTCAAAAGGAGAATGATTGATGAACTCAGATATGCTGAGAAATGTTTGTTGAAGAACTATCTCAGAACAACTCCTGACATTAGAGAGATCAGAAAATGATGAAGCCAAGTCAAAGATCTACAACTGCTTAAATTCTGATATTTATACAGACTGAAGTTGTTATCAGAAGTTGAAATTGGTAAAAGCTTTAAGGACTGTAAGTTGTAGTTATCTAGTCTAATTCTCATGCATTTGTACTTAATGTTTTTGACATCATCAAATATCTGTTAAACTTGTATATTATGTTAATTTACAAGTTGGGGGAGATTGTTAGATATATTTGATAATGTCATGGCTAATATGTTTTATGTTTAGCTTTCAGATCTTACTTGAACAGGATAAATCAGTACTTAACTGTTGATCAGTACTTATACTGGAAGTCAGGACTTAAGGATATCAGTACATATGTTATCAGGAGATAATCGTCAGAAGATAGATATCAGAACTTAAGTGCTGAAGGATAATCAGATAAGGACAGTAGCTGATTAAAGGAAAGAAGATCAAGATAAACATAAGAAGAGATATGCATGAAGAAGGAATTCTGTAAAGAATGGAATACTTGGAAGAAAAGATATCTGATTGATATATTTTAGGAAGCAAAATTATATTCCATATCAATTACCGATTATCTTGTAACTGTGTAGTATATAAACACAGATATAGGGTTTACACTATAAGTGTTATCATTATTAGAGAAGATTATTCATTGTAACCCTAGCAGCTCTCGTGATATTTGTTCATCACTGAGAGGTAACAGTTCCATACTGTAACAGAGTTTATTGTTTCAATAAAGTTTGTTTTCTGTTACTTAAGTTCTTAAAGTTCGATTTGAGTGTACTATACACTGTATTCACCCCCTCTACAGTGTGTCTGTGACCTAACAGATTATCTTGTACTACAAATACAAGAAGTTTGAGCAAAAGAATGCTAGGAGTGCTCTTGGGTATATAACTGAAGAATTTCTAGATCTAACACCTGAAGAAGCAGTTATGCAACAAAAGGAGATTTTGGCTCAAATTGAAGCTGAAGCTAAGACTTCTAAAGGAAGAGGAAGAAGATGTGGTAGATCTGCAAGAGCAAGAGAAAGAGGAAGAGGAAGAGGTGGAAGAACTTTTGGATCAAGGCAAGTGACTGCATTCAACTCTACTTTTTTGAATTTTCTATCCAGAGAAGGTTATATTCCTGTGCAAGGAAATGAAGATGATAAAGAAGTTCATAAGCTAGAACAGTTGATTGTACCAAGGAAGAAAAGATCAGCCACTGACATTGATCAAGCTGATACAACAAATCAGAATGTAACTCCTGATATAGACACAAATCCTGAGATAAAAGCAGATCCTGATGCTATGAACCTGATAACTGATTTTAACTCTGATGAAAAGGTGATCAAAGCATTAAATGAGTCAGCTCTTTTTCTTGTAATCACTCCTCACATTTCAGAGGCTGATGAAAAAGAAAAGATCAATAGAAGGGAAGCTGATCAAGCATGCAAAGAATATTTGCAGAGAGTTTTAAAATCAAAGAGGGAGCTATGGCATAAAGTAGAAGGGAAGACTGATGATTTGTCTTCAAGCTATGTTCCTTTCGGCAAGAAGAATAGAAGATGGAAAGATATCCATGTATTCAATTATTCTAAAGGGTTTAAACATGTTGAATTTATGTCAGTTGGGTTAAGAGATTCTATCTCAGAACAGGAAGATGTTGATAAGTCCATCAAGAAGCCTTCTTGGGTGGTATACAATGAAAAACTGAAACTTATCAAATCTCGAACCAGAGGAGGCATTGGTCATTCCAGTATAGAGATCTTAGAATCTGATCTGTTTGATACATATACTTTGACAGAAAATCTTGGTGAAATAATTTCTCCTTCACATCTTGAGAAAGTTGAAGCTGTGAAGATTGTTCATAGAAATATAAATGATAATGATGTCAAAGAAGAGATTCTGTATTTTTTCCGAGATGGTAAAGTAAAAAGCTTTACATTGCAGCAACTCTTAATGAAGACTGTGACAGAATTGAAATACATTCACTATCTTCTTAGAGTTGAGAACAAAGTCACCAGAAACTGGTCTTCTGATACTTGAAATGATCGGAAGAAGAGTCATGACAAAAGATGATAAATATAATGGTGATTATGTTCCTAAGTACAAAACTTACACTGGTCAAGAAATGCAGATGAAAAAGGGAGCTGCAGTGGTACAAGTTTTTCTCAACAGTCCTCAGTTATCCTTCAGTCCTGATCATGAAGACGTCAGTTTAAGCTTCATGTTGATTGGTGATCTTGAGATAAGCAAAAGTTCAATTTCTAAGTTAAGATCAACTATCTATCAGCTTGGAGAAAACACTGAAGAGAAGAGAGAGTTGAAGAAAAAGCTTGTTAAAGTCCTACGAGAGAAGGAGGAAGAAAGATTAAAGAACTTTCTTGGAACAACTGTCAGTTATCTGAAGATACTGAAGTAAGCTTTACTCCTTGTACATTTTGTAGATTGGTTTTGGCATCATTGAGAATGGAATTTATACTTCATTGCATTAAGCATAAATTGGGGGAGATTGTTACATATTGAATTCTCAATGATCAAGAAGAAACTCAAGATCTGGCTGTTCGGATGTCATTAGGATCTGATGTACCATTAGGATTTGGTATGTCATCAGGATTTGTATGACATCAGTATTTGAAGACAACCAACATTAAAGGAATTGTTATGTTCCTTATAATATGGAGCATATATCTATTACGTCTGAGAGATAGGACTTTATCTATTTAGTTTAAGATATGTATCAGTTTCAGTTAGTTTTTGATTATGGATATCTTAGATTATTCTGTTGTAGCTGTGTAGTATATAAACACAATTTAGGTCATCACTTAGGGAATAACACTTGAGGATCATTCGACCTAGCAGCTCTCAAGAACATCAGTATTTCTTGAGAGGATTTTTTAACAGTTTTTATCAGATATATAAAAAGCTGTTATATTTTATTACTTGTTCGAAACATTTATACAATTGTATCCAACCCCCTTAAACAATTGTATCTTTACTAGGCAACAATTACCATTACAGATTACATAAAAATTACAAGTCAACTAAATCTTAGGATTGCCAATATAACTTAGTCTTGTTATATTAAGGCATGTCTTGCACAACAATCTCCACCAATTTGTGTGAAGATCATTTATCATAACTTCATGCCTGATAACAAAACTAATCCCAAGCTAAAAAATAAAAAATAACACAAGTATACAAAGTAAATTTTTTATACATAAATTTCATCTAGCCGTTACAAAGAAAATTGAGTTACAGAACTAAATGAAGTTTTCATACCCCGACTGAGATCTAATCAAGTCATTTAGTCTAACAAGACATTCAAGTTCTTCAATTATCTCAATTCCTCTTAGTGCTTCCACAAGCTTCCGCCATTTTTCTAGCGAGTAACTGCCAAGATGCTCAACTCTGTACCTTGATAGTCTGTGAGTTGAAATGTACATGAACACACCATTTTCAGAAACCCTTCTTAATCCCCTAGCCTTAAGCTCCTTTGATCTTCTTTCCAACATGTCCAACTCCACAGCCTTCTGGATAGCTCTCTCTTCCATCTCAACCTTCTCCCTTGCTCTTCTTTTATTTTTATTTACCAACATTTGAGCTAGCTCAACCTTCCTTATCCTTGTGAATTTATCATTCTTAGTCATTAAAACTTATCACCCTTTCAAGCTCCACTATTGAGAAGTTCTCCATTATTTCTTTCTTGAATATGCTGAATGCGCCATTCATGAAATAGATTATCACCTCTCCTAGAGTATCCACAATGGCTTTACATATGAGCTCAGCTTGTTGATTGTTGTAGTCATCTTATGAGAATTCTTCTGAGATTGGTAGAAAGTCATCTTGATTATAGCAGTTCCATAATGCTCCTATTTTTTAACTTTGCTTTTCCTTGGTTTTCTTCCAACATACTTGAAGTGTGTTTTCACTGGTGGCTTGAATGATGGAGGTTTGGCTAGTTTCTTTAATGTGGTTTGATTGGATAGGATAGGTATTTTGAGTAGAGAGTTGGTTGTGAGTTTGTAAAAGTATTTAGGTTTGATGGTTTGAACGATTGAAGTTTTTGATTGACTAGAGATTTGGTTTAGGTTTTTTGAGTTTGAGATTTTTGGTTCACAATCTTTATCATCTCGACTCTTATTCTTTCCTCCTTCTCTATCACTTTTCTTCTTTTCATCACCCTTGCTACTTTTTCCTTCCTTATGACTCCCACTACTTTTGCTAGAGTGACTTGGATTTGAGATAAAAGATTTATATTCATCTTTCTTTTGATCATCATCATCTTTGTCATTTATAACATTAATAGATAACATGCTCTAGGTATTGTGAATGTATCTCTCTAAGATAGTGATCATTTCAAGATCATCAACATGCTTGATCTTCTTCACCATCAATCCCATCTCTATCACCATCATTGTAATATCCGGGATATATCGTGTAATTATTTTTGCTATTATATAATTATTATGTGTGTTCAGTATCTATTCTGTGAGCTAATTGTTAAGTGTTATCTGTACTTGAATATTCAAAAATAATATTAATTGAGTATTTTAATTTTTATATGTCCAAAATAAAATATAGATAATTGTCATATCTTCCTAATTATTTTTATGTTGGTTTATGGATTTATAAGAATCATCTGAAATTTCTAAAATCTTTTTCCGGGTAATTAAAATCTATTTTATAAAAATGGGAACCAACCGACATCAACCGTTGTTACGTTTTTGGAACCCGAAACTCTTTCGAGAACTCCTTCCTAACCTAATTGTAATATTTCGAGCATTTTCCATGTTTCAACTTTTTCGATCCGGCGTACGGTTTGTCCTGCGCGGGTCCCGGCACAACATTTTCGATACAATATTCGTTTCGGTAAATCAATAAAACCCGTATTTTCGATAAATGGGAGCTTTTTATTAAACTATCCCAATTATCACTTCGTAATACGTGTAACCAGGCGCTGAGACCAAGACCGTAGTACAAATTGTACTGATTTGGATAATTATCCCGAAAACCGATACCGTTTGGATCAGTTTTTACAAATAAACGTACCGTTTTATATCCGGAATGATCCAACGGGATCCTATTTTTCCGTAATTATAAATAGCCTTTTACCGTATTTTATTTCGTATCAAAAATCATTTGCAGACAGATAATTATATAATTTTCAGAGAAAAACCCTAATTTCCTAAAACTGTTCTAAGAATCAAACAAGCATTTGGAGGTGTTATTGAATTCAGTTTGGAAAGCTCGAGTAACCAATCTGAAGGTCTTGAAGAGCTCTACCAGATTCTGTAATCCATACACCTGCAGAAATCAAGGTTATTTTTCTAAAAATTTATTTATTTTCAAATTTATTTTATTAAAAATATGAATTTTTGTTCGGATGATTGTTTGTATGATTTGATTATTGCATGTTGTAGAGCTTGTTTTCCTGATGATTTTCATATGTCATACGTCTGGTTTGGAGGTCAATAACATGTTCAAATTTGATTTTGATTTTCGAATTTTAAAATTAGGGTTTATAACCCGTATGAATGTTCTTAATTGAAATTTGGGGGTTTCTTATTCTGTGATAGGTTGATGTTGTGTTATAGTGGGTTGTGTTCTCTGTGAAATTTGCAATCTAGTCGTATAAGTTTCATGAATCAACGAGGTCTGTAGAGAACGAAGTTGTGTTTTGAAGTTTTCCGATGTTCGCCGGAAACTGGAAAATTTCACGGCCAAATTCCGGCAAACTCAGGGATTGTTAGGATGAATTGATTGCATGGTTATGTTCCTGGTGTTGTGTAGATGTGATCTGGAGGTGTTGGTGGGGTGAGGACGCCGGGAACGTGTTCTCCGGCCATCCCCGACTTTTTCCGGCGACTGGACTGCAAAATTGCAGTTTGGTCCCTACAGTTTTGAAAACGATGCAGTTTGGTCCCTGTAGTTTTGAAAACGATGCAGTTTAGTCCCTGTAGTTTCCAGACTTTGCAAAAATTGTATTTCTGTTTTAAAAATGTTTAAAAATCATATTTCCTATTTATTTTTATTATAAAAATTCGTTTTTAATTTCTGAAAATTCTAAAAATTATTATTTTAATTCTGAAAATTATTTTTAATTCACAAATAAATCTAAATTAATTAGTTAATTAATTTCAGTTAAATTCTAATTGATTAATTGGTCAATTAATTCGAAAATTAATTGATTAATTGATTTAATTAATTATTAATTGATTTTAATTAATTATTTAATTAGATTTAATTATTTAAAAATGATTTAAAAATTCTGAAAAATAGTTTCGAGCTTTAAAATATTATTCTAAATTATTTTCAAGGCTCGATAATTATTCTAAAATTATTTCGGAGCCAGAATTGGCCAACCGAACCCTATTTATTAACCCGAAATTGATCCAACGACCCGTTTTAATTCCGAAAAATGTTTTAAAAATCATTTTAAATACCAAAAAGCCTATTTATGACCCGAGACTTCTTTATAAATAATATATCATTGATTACGTGATGTATTATGTGCTATATATGACTTGTTAATTGACTATCAGTCTATATATTTGGTGTTTACTTGATTATTGCATAACTTTCAATCCGTTAATCGGATTTGGGTAAAACAAAGGGTAGATAGAAGTATGTGTTGAATAGAATTCCATGAGTAAATTATTGATAGATGCTTATAATATGTGAGCAGAAGAGGCAAGACGTAGGAAAGGGAAACAGATAGTTGAGGAGTAAGACACTTGTGATTGGAAACGAGTGCAGTGTAGTAAGCTAATATCAGGCAAATGTTCTAAACTTTCTCGAGATATTGTAGTATTTGATAGTTAGATTGATATTGCAAGTGCTTTGAAGTATTGAAACCTAAACTCTGATTCCATTTATTGTTCTTGAGCCATAAACCTTATTCTTTCTAGACCATTGATTGTTGTATACCCAAACACGAACCTCAAGTATACGATACTATTCCACAAATACATGCAAACAAAATCCCAAACACTGAACTGAATTACTTGTACATTCAATCATTGTATCCTATGCATTGAAAGCCCAAATCTTTGAAACCCTGAAATGTTGATTCCTTTGTTATCCAATTCTTTCATTACCCAGCATCCAAGCTTTTAAATTGCCTTATTGATCCTTACAAGGATTAAAACCCTTTCATTGTTAAACATTTATTGTTGCTAATGATTTCAGTTATTGTTTATTATTGCATATTCTGTTATTATGTTAGAATTGGATTATTTTTATAAAATTGTGGACCAGATTCGTGGTCAGACCATATAATGGTCAAGTTAGGCCAATGTGTGCCTTGGATCCAGTAGTTAGAGCAATGTTGTGTGCCTTGCTCGGGGTTAGTGCGTGACTGATCAGCAGCCTAACCTTGGTTTTTAAATTAAAAGTATAATATCCAATTCTAAATCATAATCCATTGTTCACTTGATATCATAATCATATTCACCTGATGATCATTATTCTCAGTTTTGTCATTGTGACTTGCTGAGCTAGTTAGCTCATTTGTGCGATGTTGTTTATATTCTTTCCAGTTAAAAAGGAACCAGTTGGTAAAGAGGATCCCCAGTCCAGCGCGAGAGCTAGGGGTTCAGGTTCAGGTTGAGGAAGCTGAGCTAGTAGGTTTCTTTTGGGATAATTTAAGTTTGTAAAAGTTTGTAACATGTTTAATACTCAGTTTGAGTTTAAATAGTTGGGATTTAATCGGTTTTTAATATATTAGTGTGTTTGGCTTTTGTGCATACTTTAACCTGTTGCGGTCCGTGGTGGTTGGTAAGTAGGGTCACTGCATATATTATTATTATCTTTATTATTGTTATAAGCAAGTTATAATTAAGGTGTGTGTGTGGACCCCAAACTTCTGACCCGGCTTTGGAGGGCGCCACAGGTTTGGTATCAGAGCTACAGGTTATAAGTCACTGACACAAGCCTAGGTTGATGGGAATGGGTAGAGGGATAGGATTAGAAGTAAGGAATAGAAAGATAGAACGTCGAGAGGTTGAGTGCTTCGGTATATCAGGTATTAGTGTAATTCGCGTTGTGGTTTGAGATTCTTATATTACGATATGATTTCAGACAGCAGCGATTCAGAGCCTTCAGTTGGAGCACCAGCATCAGATCCACGTCCTGTGATTCCACCAGCATTGGCTATTCTACCTCCACCGGTGTTGCAGCCCGTACCATTGCAGGCCATTCCACCTCCAGGCATGAGGCCACCTGTTAGAGGACCCCCACCAGCTGATTCAGATTCCACTGGGCATTCAGTAGCGAGTGCCCCATTCCAGTCTACATTGCCCCCAGTTCCTTATTACCGGTATGAGGCTCTTCTATTGGAGCGTGATTCCTTGTTGGCTCAGATTAGAGAGTTACAGCATATCATCAGGACTACAGATGTTGATCGTGGTGTGAGGGAGCTTCGAGAGGAGATTCATGTGACACGGAGGGTTCTTGAGGCTAGGCTACATGGAGCTACACTACCTGGCAGAGGCCCTGATGCACTGATGGGCTGGGCTACTGAGGTGATGGAGGACTTTGAGAGGTTGGCAGGACCAGAGTTTCCTTGGAGCTGAGTTAGAGATTTAGAGATGGAGATGCGGAGCAGTGTTGTTGTGATTGTGTAGTATGTACAGTAGTGTGTAGTGTGTATCAGTAGACTTTTGAGTTGTCTTTATAGAGTAGCTATGCTGATTAGTGAGTAGGTTGTTGTACCCTTTTTGCTTTTACTCCCGAAGCGTCTTTACGCTTGTACTACCTAAAACTTTTGATCTATATATATCAGCACTTTTTTCTTTCCCATTACTTTCATTTACTTTATTGCACCAGTTATACCCTATGATACCATGTACCCTGTTTTCCATAACTGTTTATATTCTGTAAAGAAGCATGCAATTTACTTAGTTACAACTGTTTTCAAAAAGAGATATTTCTATTTTACAAAACTTTTCTTTTATACAAAGATTTGATTCAAAAGCTAAATAAATTGATTGATTCTTTACAGAAAATGCCTCCCAGAAGAAATACCCGCACCAACACCCAGAATGAAGAAACCAACAACAACAACAATAACAACCAAGATGATACAAACCCGAATGTGAACCCAGGACCCATGGACCCAGCAATAGCCCAGATTCTTCAAATCTTGGCCCAACAAACAGTTCACCTGGCACAACAACAACAGAGACAGACCAACCCCCAGGTAACTTTTATAACTTTCCAGGCAGTAAACCCACCAGAGTTTAAGGGTTCCTTAGAGCCAATTGAAGCAAATGTTTGGTTAAAGGAAATAGAGAAGGCATTTGCCTTAGTGAAAGTAAAGGAAGAACAGAAGGTTGAGTTTCAAGTTACTATATGAAGAATGAGGCCACCTATTGGTGGGAGATGGTGAAGACATTGGAAAGTACAGATATTATTACTTGGGAAAGGTTTAAGGAATTGTTTTTAGAAAAGTATTTTCCTCAGTTTGTTCAAGATCAAATGGAGCTGAAGTTTTTAGAATTAAAGCAAGGGAACATGTTGGTAACAGATTATGAGGGGAAGTTTGAGGAATTGTCAAGGTATGTGCCGTCGTATGTTGATACTGATAGAAAGAAAGCTAAGAGATTCCAGCAAGGCTTGAAGCCATGGATCAGAGGGAAGGTAGCTATTTTTGAATTGGATACCTATACAGAAGGCTATGATCGCAGAGACAGAGAGTGAGATGTTCCAGAAAGATAAGGAAAGTAAGAAAAGGAAAGTTGAGGGAAGTGAGGGTTAGTCACAACCAGGGAAGTTTCCAAATTTTAAGAAGGGCAAGTTTCAACCAGGGAAAATTTTTAATTTCAGGAGACAAAATGCAGGAGACGGAGGCCAGGGCAATCGTCCAGCTAATGTGAATCAGCCGAATCAGTTGAGATTAACTTTTCCAAATTATCAAGTATGTGGAAAG
This sequence comes from Apium graveolens, assembly GCF_009905375.1. NCBI lineage: Eukaryota > Viridiplantae > Streptophyta > Magnoliopsida > Apiales > Apiaceae > Apium > Apium graveolens. The sequence continues at coordinate 62,524,879 of NC_133655.1, forward strand.
AAGCATGGGGGAGTTTGTAACAAGTTGAATGTCGTATGTTTTAAATGCAACCAGAAAGGGCACTACTCGAGGGAGTGCCGAAATCAGCCAGCAAGAGAGCCAGCAAATAAGGATCAGCCTATCCGGAATCCAGCAGTGAAGGTTTCAGCCATTGGATTCACATGCTTTAAATATGGAAAGCCAGGATATATGGCCAGGGATTGCAAGACACCAGCCCCAGTCAGTAATGCATTAAGGATTATGGGATCTATCCCAACAGTGAATGAGACTCCGAGGGCTAGAGTTTTTGACATGTCGGTGAAGGATGCGATCCAGGATGCGGAGGTCGTGGCAGGTACGCTTAATGTAAATTCTTTATGTGCCAAAGTGTTAATAGATTCGGGAGAAACTCGATCGTTTCTTTCACAAGATTTTGTTAGTAAGTTAAATTGTCCAGTTGGGTATTTAAATGAAATAATGACTGTGGAGTTAGCAAATCAAGAACGTATAACTGTGAACCAAGTTTGTGGGAATTGTGAGATTGAGATTTATGGTAGTAAGTTTTGTGTAGATTTCATACCGTTTAAGTTAGGAGAATTTGACGTTATATTAGGGATGGATTGGTTATCTAAGCATGATGCTCAGATAGATTGTCGAAATAAGAAAGTAATGGTGAAAACGCCAGACGAAAGAATAGTAACATTCAAGGGACATAAGCAGGTAAAGAAGTTCTTAACGATGATTCAAGCCAAGAAGTTACTACGACAAGGATGTGAGCATTTCATAGCATATGTGATTGACAGAAGTGAGGAGCCAGCAAAACTTGAAGATATTCCAGTTGTGAAGGAATTTCCAGACGTGTTTCCCGACGAGTTACCAGGACTTCCTCCAGATAGAGAAATTGAATTTGCAATCGACTTAGCACCTGGAACCGAACCAGTATCCAAGGCCCCGTATAGAATGGCGCCCGTTGAGATGAAAGAGTTAGCAAAGCAATTACAAGAGCTATTAGAGAAAGGAGTAATCAGACCCAGCGTATCCCCGTGGGGTGCACCGGTATTATTTGTCAAGAAGAAGGATGGAAGCATGAGACTGTGCATCGACTATAGGGAGCTCAACAAGTTGACAATCAAGAATAAGTATCCGTTACCCAGAATTGATGATTTGTTTGACCAATTGAAGGGAGCCAAGTATTTCTCCAAGATCGATTTAAGATCGGGATATCATCAACTAAAGATTAAGCCAGAAGATATACCAAAGACAGCTTTCAGAACAAGGTATGGGCATTATGAATTTCTAGTAATGTCTTTTGGATTGACCAATGCCCCAGCAGCGTTTATGGACCTGATGAACAAAATTTTCAAGGAATATTTGGATAAGTTCGTTATAGTATTTATAGACGATATTTTGATCTATTCAAAGACGGAGGAGGATCATGCGGAACATTTAAGGACAACTTTGGAGATTTTAAGGAAAAAGAAGTTATATGCTAAATTTTCGAAGTGTGAGTTTTGGCTACAGGAAGTTCAGTTCTTAGGACACATAGTCAGTAATGAAGGGATTAAAGTGGACCCGGCAAAGATCGAGGCAATTACGAATTGGGAAAGACCGAGAACACCCACTGAGGTAAGAAGTTTCCTGGGATTGGCAGGATATTATCGACGATTCGTTCAGAATTTCTCAAGAATTGCAACACCATTGACAAAGCTTACACGAAAGAATGAAAAGTTTATATGGAATGACAAGTGCGAAGAAAGTTTTCAGGAGTTGAAGCGGAGATTAATCACATCACCTGTTTTGTCACTTCCAGACGATCAAGGGAATTTCGTAATTTATAACGATACTTCTTACAAAGGATTAGGATGTGTTCTTATGCAGCACGACAAGGTGATTGCGTATGCGTCAAGGCAATTGAAACCACACGAACAGAAGTACCCTACTCATGATTTGGAGTTAGCAGCTATAGTTTTCGCTTTGAAGATTTGGAGACATTATTTGTATGGAGAAAAGTGTGAGATTTTCACGGATCACAAAAGTTTGAAATATATATTTACCCAGAAGGAACTTAATATGAGACAAAGGAGATGGTTAGAATTGATCAAGGATTATGATTGCTTGATTAATTATCATCCCGAAAGGCGAACGTTGTAGCAAATGCGTTAAGTCGAAAGGAAAGGTTAAATGTACAAGCCTGAGGAAGCAAAAATGTACAGTATGATTTTCCAACCGGAGTTATTGGAGAAAATAAAGAAATGCCAGCAAGAGGTAATGGATCAAGATATAAATAGTTTGGTGGTGAGGAATTATGTACGCAACAAGATGATCAAGGTATTCTTAGGTTTTCATCTAGAATCTGGATTCCACCGGTGACGGAGTTAAAGAATGAAATTTTACAAGAGGCGCATAGTTCAAGATATTCCATCCATCCAGGGAGTACCAAAATGTACAGAGATTTAAAGAAGAATTATTGGTGGCCATATATGAAGAGGGAAATTGCGGAATGGGTAGCAAATGCTATACCTGTCAGAGAGTTAAAGCAGAGCATCAGAGACCAAGCGGATTGCTACAGCCATTGGAGATTCCAGAGTGGAAGTGGGAATATATTACCATGGATTTCATAGTTGGATTACCAAGGACAAGGGCTAATCATGATGCCATTTGGGTTATAGTAGATAGACTTACCAAGTCAGCTCATTTTCTGCCTATAAATGAAAGATTTTCACTCGACAAGTTAGTTCATATGTACTTGAAAGAGATCGTAGTTCGTCATGGAGTTCCAGTGTCTATCGTATCTGATAGAGATCCAAGGTTTAATTCAAGATTCTGGAAGAGTTTTCAAGAATGTTTGGGAACAAGATTGAATATGAGTACAGCCTATCACCCCCAGACGGATGGCCAAAGTGAAAGAACAATCCAGAAAATCGAGGACATGTTACGTGTTTGTGCTATTGATTTCGAAGGAAGTTGGGACGAGCATTTACCCCTGGTAGAGTTTGCTTATAACAACAGTTATCTCGCCAGCATTGGGATGCCACCTTATGAAGCCCTTTATGGACGTAAATGTAGATCTTCAGTATATTGGGACGAAGTAGGAGAACGCAAAATACTCGGACCCGAATTGGTACAGCAGACAAAGGAAGTTGTTGAAATTATCCAGAAAAGATTAATAGCCGCACAAGATCGTCAAAGGAAATATGCAGACCAGTCAAGAAAAGACATGGAATTTAAAGAAGGAAGCTTGGTATTATTGAAAGTATCACCGTGGAAAGGACTAACGAGGTTTGGGAAGAAAGGGAAGCTAAACCCAAGATATGTCGGACCTTTTGAAATCCTAAAGCGTATTGGCAAAGTAGCTTACAAATTGGCGTTACCTCCGCACATGGAGCACATTCACAATGTTTTTCATATATCAATGCTTAAGAAATATAATCCAGACTCCAGGCATGTAATAGAATATGAGCCAATAGAACTTCAAGCAGATTTATCATATGTAGAGAATCCGATAGAAATTTTAGAGGAAAAAGAGAAAGTATTGAGAAATAAAGTGGTAAAGTTAGTAAGAGTATTGTGGAGAAACCCAAAGGTTGAAGAGTCAACCTGGGAGTTAGAAAGTGATATGAGAGAAAAGTACCCTCATTTATTTTCTTAGAGATTCCGAGGACAGAATCCTTTTAAGGGGGGAAGGATGTAATATCCGGGATATATCGTGTAATTATTTTTGCTATTATATAATTATTATGTGTGTTCAGTATCTATTATGTGAGCTAATTGTTAAGTGTTATCTGTACTTGAATATTCAAAAATAATATTAATTGAGTAATTTAATTTTTATATGTCCAAAATAAAATATAGATAATTGTCATATCTTCCTAATTATTTTTATGTTGGTTTATGGATTTATAAGAATCATCTAAAATTTCTAAAATCTTTTTCCGGGTAATTAAAATCTATTTTATAAAAACGGGAACCAACCGACGTCAACCGTTGTTACGTTTTTGGAACCCAAAACTTTTTCGAGAACTCCTTCCTAACGTAATTGTAATATTCCGAGCATTTTCCATGTTTCGACTTTTTCGATCCGGCGTACGGTTTGTCCTGCGCGGGTCCCGGCGTAACATTTTCGATACAATATTCGTTTCGGTAAATCAATAAAACCTGTATTTTCGATAAATGGGAGCTTTTTATTAAACTATCCCAATTATCACTTCGTAATACGTGTAACCAGGCGCTGAGACCAAGACCGCAGTACAAATTGTACTGATTTGGATAATTATCCCGAAAACCAATACCGTTTGGATCAGTTTTTACAAATAAACGTACCGTTTTATATCCGAAATGATCCAACGAGATCCTAATTTTCCGTAATTATAAATAGCCTTTTACCGTATTTTATTTCGTATCAAAAATCATTTGCAGGCAGATAATTATATAATTTTCAGAGAAAAACCCTAATTTCCTAAAACTGTTCTAAGAATCAAACAAGCATTTGGAGGTGTTATTGAATTCAGTTTGGAAAGCTCGAGTAACCAATCTGAAGGTCTTGAAGAGCTCTACCAGATTCGGTAATCCATACACCTGCAGAAATCAAGGTTATTTTTCTAAAAAATTATTTATTTTCGAATTTATTTTATTAAAAATATGAATTTTTGTTTGGATGATTGTTTGTATGATTTGATTATTGCATGTTGTAGAGCTTGTTTTCCTGATGATTTTCATATGTCATACGTCTGATTTGGAGTTCAATAACATGTTCAAATTTGAGTTTGATTTTCGAATTTTAAAATTAGGGTTTATAACCCGTATGAATGTTCTTAATTGAAATTTGGGGGTTTCTTATTCTGTGATAGGTTGATGTTGTGTTATAGTGGGTTGTGTTCTCTGTGAAATTTGCAATCTAGTCGTATAAGTTTCATGAATCAACGAGGTCTGTAGAGAAGGGAGTTGTGTTTTGAAGTTTTCCGATGTTCGCCGGAAACTGGAAAATTTCAAGGCCAAATTCCGGCCAACTCAGGGATTGTTAGGATGAATTGATTGCATGGTTGTGTTCCTGGTGTTGTGTAGATGTGATCTGGAGGTGTTGGTGGGGTGAGGACGCCGGGAACGTGTTCTCCGGCCATCCCCGACTTTTTCCGGCGATTGGACTTCAAAATTGCAGTTTGGTCCCTGTAGTTTTGAAAACGATGCAGTTTAGTCCCTGCAGTTTTGAAAACGATGCAGTTTGGTCCCTGTAGTTTCCAGACTTTACAAAAATTGGATTTCTGTTTTAAATATGTTTAAAAATCATATTTCTTATTTATTTTTATTATAAAAATTCATTTTTAATTTCTGAAAATTCTAAAAATTCTTATTTTAATTCTGAAAATTATTTTTAATTCACAAATAATTCTAAATTAATTAGTTAATTAATTTCAGTTAAATTATAATTGATTAATTGGTCAATTAATGCGAAAATTAATTGATTAATTGATTTAATTAATTATTAATTGATTTTAATTAATTATTTAATTAGATTTAATTATTTAAAAATGATTTAAAAATTCTGAAAAATAGTTTCGAGCTTTAAAATATTATTCTAAATTATTTTCAAGGCTTGATAATTATTCTAAAATTATTTCGGAGCCAGAATTGGCCAACCGAACCCTGTTTATTAACCCGAAATTGATCCAACGACCCGTTTTAATTCCGAAAAATGTTTTAAAAATCATTTTAAATACTAGAAAGCCTATTTATGACCCGAGACTTCTTTATAAATAATATATCATTGATTACGTGATGTATTATGTGCTATATGTAATAACCCCAATTTTTGGAAAATTTTGAAACCTTTATGAATAATGTTTTTGCTGAATGAGAAAACTTTTCATGCCCCACTATGTAGGGATTCCGTTATGGATATTCTGAGATTTTATTAGTACTCTATATGGTATATAAGTGTATGTAAAGATCGTCAGAATCCAATTCCGAATACTTTGATTTTTCCCGGAAATCCACTAGATACGGAAAGAATTGAGTATAAGGTAACAAGATAAAAAGGATTCAAATAAAAGGATTATAAAAGGATTTAAATAAAAGGATTATAAGAAAGGATCATAAAAGGATTATAATGTATTGAGAAAGGTTAAGGAAACCCAAGTAATAAGATCCCGGGTATGATCCCTCAAACGATAAATGAAAACGAAAGTTAAGCGAACCGTATAACAGATCAACGGTCATTAGGCAAACAATTAGAAGCTAATCAAAGAGATTAGAGGGGATAATGTCATCCAACCAATGAGAAGAGGGCAAGAAAGGGATGATGACATAGTAATGTGATGTAAGCATGACATAGGAGGGAAGGAAGTGTGGTTGAATGATAACCACACAAAGTCAAGGTTAATTAGGTAATTAACCTAAAACAAATCAAAATTCAACGAACCAAGCAAAACATTTCATTTTTCATCAAACAAAACACAAAACCCTCCATTTCTTCATGAAGCTCTCGGCTTCTTTCTTAGCAAAATGAAGATCCAAGCTCCACCACTTACTATTTAGCAAGGTATTTATCTAAGCTTCCCCATGGATAGTTACATACTTCCTATAAGTTTAAGCTTCTAATTCCAAGCCAATCTTTTTTTATAAATCAATGAAGAAGACAATGAATAGTAATTTCTAGGTTTTTAACTTGATTTTTCTTGCTTTTCCTTTAAGATCCAAGCATTCCTAAGACTCCTCAAGGCTTCCTAAGGCTTCCTAGCTACTTACACCACTTCAAGGAAGGTATATCATCTCCAAACCCTAGCTTTAATTTGTATATTAGGCTGATTTTGGTTGTTAGAGACTCGACGGAATCGACGAGTTTAACGTCGATTTCAGCAGTTGTTGTTCCAGTAGCGGTTGTGATTTGATTTGAAATGAAACCAGAGCAAAATAACTGAGATGGGCCATGTGTTTTGACCTGAAATCGATTGCTGGAGCCGGTCAAACCACCGCCGGAAACTGGGCATTTTTCCAGAATCCGGTGGGTGTTCAACCCAACCCGGAATTGTTCTTGTTGACCCGTTTAATTTTTCCACCCGACCTGGTTTCAATCCTAATATCCTGTTTCTCTTTTTATAAACCTGTTTGTACTAATTTGTTTTTATTTTTATTTTTAAATTCATTTCTCTTATTTCTAAAAATCATTTATTTCATTTTTAAAAATCAATTACTTATAATTTTAAATTCTAAAAAAATTATTTACTTAATTATTTTAATTTCCTAAAATTATTTTCTTTTATTATTTTCAAAAATTTAATTTGATTAAATTATTTATAATTTATTTTAGTTAATTATTTATGAATTTAATTAATTGATTAATTCATTTAATCAATTAATTTTATTTATAAATTGTTAAATAAATATAAATTATTTATAATTAATTCAAATAATTTCTAAAAATTATTTTTAAGCTTTCAAAAATTATATTTTGGTGTAAAAGTTAACTAATATTATTATTAATTCATTTAATCTTATTTATTCCTTATTTTATTCAAAATAATAAAACCGTTCGTCCGTTTAATACGAAACGAACACGTATAGACTCAGAAAAACATTACTCTTTCAATAAAAATACTTTTGAGACTTAATTTATTTTGTATTGCAATGTCAATTGAATTGTTAGTCCTTTTGAGTCGGTATCTGATTGATAAACACTAATATTGACCTTATTTTAATTCTGAAAGTACTGAAACCTATGTTTGACGATCTAACTTATATGTTACATAAAATATGTGATTACGTGATATATAAATGACATGATTACGTGTTATGTGATATGCATGCTATCTGTTTACAGTTTTAAAATGCCATGATTAGTAATAAACGATCGGGTAGAGTTCAAGATGTATAGTTACGTCGATTGAGTTTGGTTCGGTCAATTAAGATAGTCCTTTTATTTATAGAATCGAGTAGCAAGGAGTGCAGTCAAGTGTTAGACGGAGATAGTAGCCAGCAGTATAAGCCAGAGTGTAATATCCCATATTTTCAGATATTATTATTATTATTTGGAATTATTTATGTGATTTTATATAAATTTTGGTGAATTATCTGATAATTGGAATTGATGGTTGGGTGTTTATATGTGATATTATTTGAGTATTTTAATTTTTATGTGTCCAGAATAAAATATAGATAATTGTGATATTTTTTCTGGTAATTTTTAGAGTGTTATATGATTTTATAATGATTTATGGATTTATTAATTATATTCTGAATAATTACAAAATTATTTTATAAAGTCGGGAATCATCCAACTTCAATTGTTTTTGCGTTTTTACAACCCGAAACTCTTCCGAAAACTCCTTCCTAACCTAATCTGGTAATTCCGGACATTTTCCGTGTTTTGACTTTTCCGATTCGGATTACGGTTTGACCCGTGCGCGGCCCCACACAAGATTTTCGATACGATAGTTATTTTGATAAATCAATAAAACCCGTATTCTCGAGAGACGAGATATTTTTATATTATTTTCGTATATGGTGTTTTATGAAAAGCTCGGTTTTGATGATTATCCAGTTCTGGTATTAAATTGTACCGTTTTTATAGTTACTTAGCGGCTAAGTAATCTATTTTTGGATCATTTTGTAGTTACTTAGCGGCTAAGCAACTAATTTAACGATCCAAAATGATCCAGAACGATCCAATATTGCATAAATATAAATAGCTTATTTCTTATTTCATTTATTTCGTTTATTCATTTTCAACCAGTTAAAATACCGTAAATACAGAGAAAACCCTAGAAAACCGATACGTTCCTGAGAATCAAACACACGAACGAAGGCGTTATCGAACTCCGATTCGGGCGTGCAACATATCAAAATGAAGCTCTCGAAATCCTCTTCCTGAATCAATCATCAGTTTTTGCCCAGAAATCAAGGTTATTATCTTATTTAATTATTTTAATTCGAATTATTTAGTGAATAAAATATGAATTTTTACAGACGTGATTATCTGAGTGTTTTGATGATTCCATGTTGTAGAGCATGTTTTTCTGGTCAATTTCATATATTATACTTCAAAAATAGAGTTCAGTATCACATAGGAATTAAGGTGTTAGATATATTGGAGATGTCATGTCTAATGTGTTTCATGTTTAGTTTTCAGATCTTAACAAACAGGAAATATCAGTACTTACTGAAATCAGCACTTACTGGAAGTCAGAACTTAAGGATATCAGTACTTAAATTATTAGGAGATAATTATCAGAAGATGGATATCAGAACTTAAGTGCGGGAGGACGAACAGTTAAGGAAAGGCTGATTGAAAGGAAAGAAGATCAAGACTAAATAAAGAAGAGATATGCATGGAGAAGATTTCTATGGAAAATAGAAGACTTGGAAAAGAAGATATCTAATTGATATATTTTAGGATACAGAATCATATTCAATATCAATTAGAGATTATCTTGTAACTGTGTAGTATATAAACACATACATAGGGTTTACACTATATGTGTTATCATAATCGAAGTTATTATTTATTGTAACCCTAGCAGCTCTTATGATAATTTATTCATCACTGAGAGAGGACAGTTCCTTAATGTAACAGAGTTTATTGTGTTGAATAAAATCTGTTTTCTGTTACTTGTGTTCTTATATTCGATTTGATTGTGATAAACACTGTATTCAACCCCCTTCTACAGTGTGTGTGACCTAACAAGTGGTATCAGAGCAGATCTGTTAACACACAAACAATTTAAGATCCAAAAACAATCATGTCTGAAGAAGAACAAACTCCAACCAAGCCCACCAAAACTGAAGAAACTCCAAAGACTCAAATCCATAGTCGATATGAGACTATTAAAGTTCCCATACTGAAACCATCTGAATATCCCATATGGAAGGTGAGGATGTCTATGTTTCTAGAAGCTACTGATCCAGAATACCTTGACATAATCAATTAAGGACCACACAAGCCAACCAAACTCTCTGTTGTAGTGGCAGGTGAACCAGCAAAGTCTGTACCAAAGGAGAAGAGTGATTACACTGCTGAAGATATCTCATCAATAGCTAAGGATGCTAAGGTACGAAACTTGCTACATAGTACCATTGATAATGTAATGTCAAACAAGGTAATTAATTGCAAGACTGCAAAGGAGATATGGGATGCCTTGGAGACAAGATGCCAGGGAACTGATTCAATTAAGAAGAACATGAAGACTATACTTACTTAAGAGTATGAACACTCTGACTCAAAGCCTGATGAGTCATTAACTGGTTTATATGACAGATTTGTCAAACTCTTGAATGATTTATCACTAGTTGACAAGGAATATGATATTGAAGATTCAAATCTTAAATTCCTATTAGCTCTTCCTGAATATTGGGATTTGAAGGCCACGACTATAAGAGACAACTATGCTCTTGAAGAAACAATTCTTGATGAAATTTATGGGATGCTCAAGACTCATGAACTTGAGATGGAACAAAGAAGCAAGAGGAATGGAAGAAAGTCAAGGACAATTGCTCTTAAGGCTGAGGAGGAATCCCCCAAAGCAGCTGCATCAAGGAAAGGAAAGGGAAAAGCTCTCATCACAAAGTCTGATACTGAATCATCAAGTTCTGATACTGATGATGACTCAGAAACTGAAAGCTTACCTGAGATGGATCCTGATGAAGAGATGTTGAAGCTGTGTGCTCTTATGATGAAAGGAATCACAAGGATTGTATACAGGAAATTCAGAAAGGGGAAGAAATTTTCCAGGAAAGGTGCAAGTTCTGATAAGAAGGGTTTCAAAAAATCTGAAGGCAAAGGAGGAAAGTCTGACAGAGGAGATTACTCAAATGTCAAGTGCTACAACTGTGGTGAGAAAGGCCACATATCTCCTGATTGCAAGAAAGTGAAGAGTGACAAAGGCAAGGCTCTTGTCACAAAGAAGAAAAGCTGGATAGACACTTCAGATTATGAAAGTGAGGTGAACTATGCCTTGATGGCAAATGCTGATAGCAGTTCTGATAATGCTGAGTTAAAGGTACCTCAAACTACTTATGCCTTTCATACAGATGATATTAATGAGTTAAGAAGATATCTTAAAACCATGTTCATTAGTTATAGAGATCAAACTTTAACATGTGAAAGATTAACTTCTGAAAATCTTGCTTATAAAAAGTGGAATGATTATTTAGAAAAAGAGTTAGTCATGTTCCATCAAACTCATAAAGATAGAGACGATGCTTTCTATGTTAGGGATGAAGTACTTAAAATGAATGAATCTCTAAAAACTGAGTTAGAAAAGGAAAGAGAGATTATCAGGACTTGGACTAACTCTGGTAAAGCAACTCAGGATATTCTTAGTAGTGGAAACTGGAAAGAGGGCTTAGGTTATGGAGATGATAAGAATGATAAGGGAACTGTAGAGATTGAGCCTATAGTTGTTAAACAAAAGCCAAAGGTAAATCCTGTTAAGTTTGTAGCTGTAAAGTCTGATTTTGATAAAACAGAAGTTAAAGAGAAATTAACTTCTGACAAACCAAAATAGGATAATCCAACTGAAGTTAACATAGGCTTAATGACAAAGAAGTAGCTTAAGCATAAGCTGAAAGATGTTAAGAATGTAAACAAGGTAAAGCCACCTAGGAAAAATAGGAATGGAAAGGAAAGTGTGAATAAAAGTAATGATTATAAGCCTGTTCCTAATGCTCCTAGAAAGAAATGTTATAACTGTGGAAATTCTAACCATCTGGCTTCTTTTTGTAGGAAAAATAAGAACATAAACTCCTTACCTTCAAAGTCAGGAGTTAAGAGTCAGTCTGTTAGATATAGGCCACAAAATCCTTATTTTTATTGTGGTAGGTTATGGCATTCCATTTATACTTGTAAGGAATATCATAGTCTGTATTATGATTATTATCAAATAAAACCTTCTTTAAATAAAGTTAGTATTATTCCTTCTAGTGTAAGTTCTCATGCAAAGTCTGATAGTGTAAATGCTGATAAGAAAATGTTAACATAAACTCTGATGCTAAATCCGCTGCAAATGTTAACAAACTTAATAAGGCCAAAGGATCCAAGCAAGTCTGGGTCCTTAAAACAAACTAATCATTAGTGGTCTTTGTGATTGCAGGGCAACAGGAAAAACATCCTAGTTCTGGACAGTGGATGTTCAGGACATATGACTGGAACTAAAGCCCTGCTATCAGACTTTGTGGAGAAAGCTGGCCCAAGTGTTTCTTATGGAGATGGCAACATGGGAAAAACCTTGGGATATGGCAATATAAATATGGGGAATGTCATCATTGCAAAAGTAGCTCTAGTCTCAGGACTTAAACACAATTTGCTGAGTGTTAGTCAAATCTGTGGCATAGGTTATCATGTGGATTTCTTTGAAGAACACTGTGAAGTTGTAAGCAAAACTACAGGCAAAGTTGTTCTGAAAGGATACAGGCATGGTAATATTTATGAAGCCAAGCTTTCAACAAGTACTGATGGTTCTGCAATCTGTCTGTTAAGTAGAGCATCAATTGAAGAAAGCTGGAATTGGAACAAGAAACTCTCTCATTTAAATTTCAACAATATAAATGAACTAGTCAAGAAAGATCTTGTGAGAGGTTTTCCAAAATCAATATTTGCTCCTGATGGTCTTTGTGATTCCTGTCAAAAGGCAAAACAAAGAAAATCTTCATTCAAGAGCAAGTCTGAATCTTCAATTCTTGAGCCTTATCACCTACTACATTTTGATCTATTTGGTCCAGTGAATGTCATGCCTATTGCAAAGAAGAAATATGCTATGGTCATAGTGGATGAGTTCACCAGATACACATGCGTGTATTTCTTGCACACAAAAAGTGAAACTGCATCTATTTTGATTGATCATGTCAAGCAACTGGATAAATTGGTCAAAGATTCTGTGAAGATCATAAGAAATGATAATGGCACTGAGTTCAAGAATTTGATCATGGAAGAGTTCTGCAAAGACCATGGAATAAAGCAGGAATTTTCTGCTCCTGGAACTCCACAACAATATGGAGTTGTTGAAAGAAAGAATAGAACTCTTATTGAAGCTGCACGAACTATGCTTGACGAAGCAAAGTTGCCAACCTACTTTTGGGCTGAAGCTGTGCAGACTGCTTGTTTTACTCAGAATACAACACTCATTAACAAGCATGAAAAAAACACCATATGAGATGGTGAAGAAAAAGAAGCCAAATCTGAAGTATTTTCATGTATTTGGATGCAAGTGTTTTGTTCTTAAGACACATCCTAAACAACTATCCAAATTTGATCTAAAAACTGATGAAGGAATTTTTGTTGGATATCCACTTTCCACAAAAGCCTTCAGAGTCTACAATTTAAGAACAAGGGCTACAACAAGAAAAACAAGCTTTCCCCCTTCGTTTGTTGTCATGGAATCTATCAATGTCTCTTTTGATGATAAGAAGATTACAGGACTTGAAGATTTCAATGATCATGACCAGCTGAGATTTGAGAATGAAGTTTTAAATTCTGATATAGTCCTAATAGTCTAAATCCTGACAGTCTAAATCCTGATACCGCAAACTCTGATGGATTAAACTCTGATGTTATTGAAACTGTGGTGACTACGCCAAAGGAAGATGCACCTGTGCAGAGGGAGCATACTGAAGATACAACCACATCTCAAGAAGCATCAGAACCTATAACAGGCTCTTCAAGTTCTGATTCATCAAGTTCTGATGGGCCAAGTTCTGATAATTCTGGAAACTCAAGTGCTAATAATTCTGGAAACTCAAATACTGAAGGATCCAACTCAGAGAGCATAATTTCAGGGGGAGCATCAGAAAATGTTGATGAAGACAACATCGATCATGGGGGAGCATCCAGTTCTAGAGAAAACCTTCCATCTGCAAGGAAGTTGACTAAAGCACATACACCTGACTTAATTATTGGAAATCCTGATGCAGGTGTCAGAACTAGAACATCTACATCAAATGAATGTCTTTATCACTCTTTTCTCTCTCAGACTGAACCAAAGAAAGTGGAAGAAGCTCTTCAAGATGCTGATTGGGTGCAAGCAATGCAGGAAGAGTTTAATGAATTTGAAAGAAATATAGTCTAGACTCTAGTGCCAAGACCAAAGAACAGATCTGTTGTTGGTACAAAGTGGGTGTTCAGAAATAAAACTGATAGTGATGGCATAATTACAAGGAATAAAGCAAGGCTGGTTGCAAAAGGATATTCTCAATAGGAGGGAATTGATTATGATGAAACATTTGCACCAGTTGCTAAATTGGAAGCCATAAGGATATTTTTGGCTTATGCTACTCACAAAAAGTTTACAGTCTTTCAAATGGATGTGAAAAGTGCTTTTCTCAATGAAGAATTAGAAGAGGAAGTATATGTTGAACAACCTCCAGGTTTTGTAGATGTAAAATTTCCTAATCATGTCTACAGACTTGACTAAGCACTTTATGGCCTTAAGCAAGCTCCAAGAGCATGGTATGAGACATTAGCTCAGTTTAATCTGGAAAGTGGATTTAACAGAGGGACTATTGACAAAACATTGTTTTATCTCAACCATGGAAATGACTTACTTTTGGTGCAGATATATGTTGATGATATCATTTTTGGTTCTACTAATGACAGACTTTGTAAAAAGTTTGCCAAGTTGATGCAGTCAGGATATCAAATGAGTATGATGGGAGACTCAGCTATTTTCTGGGCCTTCAAGTCAAGCAGAATGAAGAAGGAACTTTTATTTGTCAATCTAAGTACACCAGAGATTTGTTGAAGAAATTTGGAATGCAAGATTGTTCAAGTGCATCCACTCCTATGGCCACTGCAACAAAATTGGATAAGGATACTGGTACATCAGTAGATATTACTGATTAGAGAGGTATGATTGGCTCATTACTCTATCTAACTGCAAGTAGACCTGATATCATGTATGCTACTTGTCTTTGTGCAAGATTTCAACCAGATCCAAGAGAACCTCACTTAACAGCTGTGAAAAGAATTTTCAAGTACCTTAAGGGTATAGCTGATCTGGGATTGTGGTATCCTAGAGGATCAGACTTTAAGCTAATAGGTTACTCAGATGCAGATTTTGCAGGATGCAAAATTGACAGGAAAAGCACAAGTGGAAGCTGCCAATTTCTTGGAGGCAAATTAATTTTTTGGTTTAGCAAGAAACAGAAGTCAATTTCCACATCAACTGCAGAAGCAAAATACATTGCTGCAGGAAGCTGTTGTGCACAGATTCTTTGGATGAAGAATCAGTTACTGGATTATGGGTTAGAAATTTCTAAAATTCCTATTTATTGTGATAATCAAAGTGCTATTGCTATGACAGGTAATCCAGTTCAACACTCAATGACAAAACACATCAGCATTAGGTACCACTTCATAAGGGAACATGTGGATGAAAGTATAGTGGAATTGCATTTTGTTCCAACAGATCAACAACTAGCAGATATCTTCACAAAACCACTGTGTGAAGCTACTTTTACAAGATTGGTAAATGAACTTGGAATGGTTTCAGGTTCTTTTTCTAAATCTGCTTAGTTTATGTTCTGATACATCAGACTTTATGATCAGTATTTACAGATATTAATATCTTTGTGTATTATGTGCTTAATTAGAAATTTTCTAAGTGCTGATTGTTGTCTGATGTGAATTTCTAAACTCTGATAGTGATATGAATGTTTCTGTGACTATTCAATTCAATGAGGATAACTGTTCTAGATGCTAACCTAGTAGTCTTTAATATACTAAAGATCCCTTGTTTGAAGTAATTGTTTATGTGGAAATCTTTTAACACAAGCAAATTCTGATATTGAGCTTAGTTAAAGTTTACTGTGTGTATCTTGTTACTAAGTACTTATGTGTCGGATATCGTATTGGTAGACGATAGGTTTTTGACGCGTAATTCATTGAGTGATTATCGTTTAGACGATTAAAGTTGTATATTTTAATTATAGATGCGGATCATTCAAGTTGATCAGGACAAGATATTGGATAAAGAATGAGATGAAATGATATTGGATATCTGGCTTCTAGCAATCGCAGGAGCAGCATATCAGTAAAGTGTTGAAAAGCAGGATGGTGATGCATTAAGACAGAATGTCAGAATAGATGCGTCTTTGCGAGTGTGACTAACTACTAAAATCCAAAGGCAAGTATCCCTGTCATCACTTATTGTTCAAGTGAAATTTATTTTGATGCTTATTATGCAAGTATTGCTTTCCCTATTCTCAGTTTAGAATTGATAAATATTTTACATATCGCTGAATTAAATAATTCTGTTTATACAAATACTCATATGCTATTATGTTTAGAATAGTCAAGTGTTTTACTTATCCCATTTAACGGATTTATAAATATTTTGGATTTTGAGAAAAGTGATTTGGTTGCGAATATTCCTACCCAAGAATTGGGGGAATAAAATTATTTTGGGTGTCGATTATTATGACCCCATTTCAATGAAAGGTTTTAAGATTGGATCATAATTACGTAAGTGACCGGGATGGACGGTCCAGCGGAAGGCTATTTCTAAGTGCCATATGGAATATTATGACACAATTTTTGCCACAGGCATGTATATTTCCTTTTTGTTTGAGTACTTGTGTTTTTGAGGTCACGTTTCTACGATTCATGACCTTGTGCTATCATACGGGCTGATCAGCATGTGATAGTACGTCCGTCGGAGGATGATCCTAATCTAAATTATCATATCGCTTTTGATATTCATAGAATAAATGATTTATCAGCTGTTTCTATTTTGGAATAATGGTAAAATGCGGTTTTGATTCTGATTCTGATTTATGCTGATACTTACGTTGTTGTTAAATATCAAAGGCGGTATTAGTATAGATGATTGATGTTGACTTCCCTATTTTAGCACGGGTAGGTTGTGAGCATCAAAGGTCATATTGATATCTAATTTGATATGACAACAAAATAAGTATTAATTTCAAGAGTTTGGTTTTAAGTAAAGTTTATGATTCGATCCATAATCATTATTTCTTGTTATTAATGTTTACGATATTTTCGTAAACACTGTTTTACAAGTTTTATTCTCGTCAAGATTCAAGGTATTGCTGAAGCATTTCGCTCGAAAATATCAAAATGGTTTTGAATACAATTAAGGAATCAATTCTGGGGTTCCTCAACTAAAATTTTATGATTCAGCAATTATAATTTTAAAGGTTCTGCTCTATTGCAGATGTCGGTTTTATATCAAAAGACCCTATATATTTCATAATGAACTTGCTGAGCATTTCTTTCGCTCATACTTGCCTGTTTTCAAATTTAACCTCCAGTGAAGATTAGCTTGCGCTGTTTAGCTGCATAATTCAAGAAAGCAAAGAAGAAGCTCTTGGAAGGTGGTTGGTCCAGGGTTTACGGGCTAGTGTAAGTTTTATTGTGTAAAGTTGTTTATATTATATTATATTATATTGTAGTTGTATATTTAATTGGGCCTAGTATACTTCTTTTCGAAGTTATACTAGGGGGTCTAGCTTTGAGATTGAGAATTGTTGAAAAGAGTTTCAAAAGAAAGTGAAAAATTTATTTGTGGAATTTGGATATCTTATTTCTAGAACTGTAACCTTAAAAGATCTTGGATTAGTTTTGGTTCATAAATGATAAATATCTTCTGCTGGCATTTGTTTATTAATTAAACAAGTTAATTTGGATTGAAGTTTTATAGTGACGACCAAATCCCTTGACCCCGGATTTGGGGGCGTTACACAGAGTTATAGTAAGAAGTTATCGAGCATACCAGGCAAGTACCCCTAACTTCACTTATCGTTCAAGTGACATTTATTTCGAATTATATTATGCAAGTATACCTACCTTCACTTATTGTTCAAGTGATACTATTATGAATTTTATTCTGTAAATATCTATATCTTCACTTATCGTTCAATTGATGATTATTCTGACTCTATTATTCAATTTGTATACTATTCTAAGTTCAGAATAGTCAAATGTTTTACATTTCGCTACAACTTACTCTATACAGTAAAACTTTGATTTGAGATTAGCGAATAACTAATTGTTCTAGTTATTTCACTATCGGTTGCTGAGATAACACGGGACCATGAGAAGTGGGGAGTTTTATGGTTAAGGATGTCATTTATTCGACTCCTTTAACTGAAAATTATTTTTATAGATTGGATGGTAGCGTAAGAGGCCGTGGCGGCGGTCCAGTGTGAGCCATGTATTATACTTGATTATAATACCTCGCTAGGCCAATATGTGCCTTGGGTGCCCCGTTTGTTTAGTTGGATATGCTTCGGCATACCGGTGTTGCTCCGCGGCTGATCACCGGCGGCAACATACCGTCGTTCGAGGATTCTAATCCAAAACAAAAAGATTTATAAAAGTATTATTTATTATCAAAACTTATATCAGTTTTTGATACTGTTCAGGTATTGTTGTTTGGTTTTGCTCCTCAGATATATTGTTGTTTTTGTTCTAAATCATAAGCCGTATACTGCTTGCTGAGCATTTCTTTCGCTCATACTTGTTTATCAATCTAATCTTTCAGCTAAGCCAAGGCAGGCTTGGATTCCAGGTTTGATCAGAAGTCGAGTGCTTGTAGATAGTTTGGTGTGTTTTCCAGGTAGACTATTTTGTGACGCTTAAATAGTTTAGAGGTTTGTAATAAAATTTAAATAATCTGTAAAACTAATTAGACTTATGGTTTATAATAATAGCTGGTTTGTATTAGTGTCTGTTTCATACTATAACCTGTGATCGATCCAGCTACATGTAAGGGGTCATACTTATTATATTATTTCGCTGTGATTATTTTATTATGATTTACTGGCTAGTGACCCCCAAATCTAGACCCCGAGTTTGGAGGGCGTCACAGGTTGGTATCAGAGCTACAGGTTATGGTCACTGAAACAGGCTTAGGATTGTCATAGGTGAGTCATAGGAAGATCACATAAGATAGGCGCGTGTAGTTTAGCTCTTATATGGTTAAATTTAGGTTATTAGGCTGGGTGATAGTTAAGTTATTTAGGTTCCCTGTTTTGTGTTTAGCTCTTGGCTTTTATGCCATTGCTTTGCTATTTTGTTGGTTTTGAGGATGGTAAGAAGTGTTGAAAAAGAGGTTGGAAGATTGTGTTACAACCCTATCCATTGTTTGTTGGGTTATTTGAGATTTTGAGCAAGAGTTGGGGGTTTGGATAATTCTTTGTCAATTTTCCTTGTGTTGTTATTCTTTGAGATAATAAGCAGGTTATGTGATAATCATGTCGCATGTGTTAATATGGTAGCAAGTTTATGATTTTTTTGGAAAGAGATAATGCTTGAGAATTTTGATATGCTAAAAGATTGCTACATATTTGACACCATTCTTGAAAGATTATTATATAAGTTGCTTGTTTTCTTACCAGAATAATGGGTTCAAAAAATAAGAGTAAGCTAGCAGAAGGTCAATTTTAGGATCCCAATTAGCAGAATTCCAACTATCCACTGCAGCCATATTGTAGAACTTGTAGAAGAAGGCACTTTGGGGTTTGTAAGGCTAATATATCATGTTTTAAGTGCAATCAGAAAGGACACTATGGGAATAAATGTAAAAATCGAATGTCTGTCAAAAAGTCGAGGATTACATGTTACAAGTCTGGGAAGGTTGGACATCTTTACAGGAACTGCCGTGTATCACCAAGAATTAAACGGCTAGCAGCTGGAAAGAAAGGTCAAGGTAATCAGTCTCAGAACCCGAATCAACCAAAGACTAATTGTCCATCAGTTCCAGATTGTAGAGTGTGCGGTAAGACGCATTATGGACCTTGCAAGACTAACGCTATTTGTTGCCGGTGTAACATGAAAGGACATCATGCTTATGAGTGCCGTAACCAGATGCCAGACGTTATATGTTTGCGTTGTGGGAAGATAGGGCATTATGTTAACAACTGTAAGGAGCAAGCTCCAGGAACAAATGTGCCAACAACTGCAGGACCATCATCTCAGATGATGCTAAGGAGTGAAGGACCATCAGCTTAACCCAAAACCGTGACATTCAATATGACCATGCCTGATGCTGTTCAAAGTTCCGACGTGGTTGCAGGTACGTTTCTAGTCAACTCCGTAGGTGATAAAGTTTTAATTGAGTCTGGAGCTACAAGGTCATTTATTTCTCAAAATTTTGTTGATAAATTGCATTACGAAGTTGAACTATTAGAACAATCGTTAATGATAGAACTAGCTAATAAAAACCAAGTTTTCGTCGACCGAGTGTGCCCGAGGTGTGATATCGAGATAGGGAGACATCATTTTATGCCAACTTAATATCTTTTAAGTTGGGAGAATTTGATGTTATCTTAGGAATGGAATAGTTGTCAGAGAACAACGCTCAGAGTTATTGTAAGAATAGGAAAGTAAGACTTCAGAATTTGGATAGTAAGAAGAAGGTAATATTTCGAGGGAGTAAGCAAGAGAAGAAGTTCTTAACGATAGCTCAAGCGAAGAAGTTATTGCGTCAGAATTGCGAGGCATATTTGGCCCATGTGATAGACACCAGCAAGGAAGTTCCAGCACTAGAAGCAATTCTAGTCATCAATGAGTTTCTAGATGTCTTTCCAGACGATCTTCTAGGACTACCTCCCGACAAAGAAATTGAGTTTGCAATTGATCTAGTATCCGGAACAGAACCAGTTTCTAAAGCTCTGTACCGGATGGCACCAGTGGAGATGAAAGAATTGGCAACTCAGTTACAAGATCTTTTGGAAAAAGGAGTTATAAGACCCAGTGTATCCCCGTGGGGGGAACCAGTACTGTTTGTTAAAAAGAAGTTTGGGAGTATGCGACTGTGTATCGATTATCGGGAATTGAATAAGCTAACCATTAAGAACTAGTACCCGTTACCCAGGATCGATGATTTATTTGATCAACTGAGAGGCGCTGTATGGTTTTCTAAGATTGATTTAAGATCTGAATATCATCAACTGAAGATCAAGCTAGAAGACATTCCGAAGACCGCATTCAGAACCATATATGGGCATTATGAGTTTTTAGTGATGGCATTTGGATTAACCAATGCACCAGCAGCTTTCATGGATCTGATAACTTGAGTATTCAAGAAGTATTTGGATAAATTCGTGATCGTGTTCATAGATGACATTTTGATCTATTCCAAGACATAAGAGGAGCATGCAGAGCACTTGAAGATAGTTCTGGAAATACTGCGACAGGAGAAATTATATGTAAAGTTTTCCAAGTGTGAATTTTGGTTAAAAGAAGTACGATTTCTTGGACACGTGATTAGCAATAAAGGAGTGGAAGTGGACCCGGCAAAGATTGAAGCCATAATCAACTGGGAGAGTACCAGTGGAGATGAAAGAATTGACAACTCAGTTACAAAATCTTTTGGAAAAAGGAGTTATAAGACCTAGTGTATCCCCGTGGGGGGCACCAGTACTGTTTGTTAAAAAGAAGTTTGGGAGTATGCGACTGTGTATCGATTATCGGGAATAAGTTAACCATTAAGAACCAGTACCCGTTACCCAGGATCAATGATTTATTTGATCAACTGAGAGGCGCTTTATGGGTTTCTAAGATTGATTTAAGATCCGAATATCATCAACTGAAGATCAAGCTAGAAGACATTCTGAAGACCGCATTCAGAACCATATATGGGCATTATGAGTTTTTAGTGATGGCATTTGGATTAACCAACGCACCAGCAGCTTTCATGGATCTGATGAATCAAGTATTTAAGAAGTATTTGGATAAATTCGTGATCGTGTTCATAGACGACATTTTGATCTATTCCAAGACAGAAGAGGAGCACGCAGAGCACTTGAAGATAGTTCTGGAAATACTGCGACAAGAGGAATTATACGAAAATTTTCCTAGTGTGAATTTTGGTTAAAAGAAGTACGATTTATGGGACACGTGATTAGAAATAAAGGAGTGGAAGTGGACCCGATAAAGATTGAAGCCATAATCAACTGGGAGAGACCAAAGACACCAATGGAAGTAAGAAGTTTCATGGGATTGACAGGTTACTACAGAAGATTCATGCAAGATTTTGCAAAGATAGCTACGCCATTGACAAAGCTCACCAGAAAAAACCAGAAGTTCAAATGGGATGAGAAATGCGAGGAGAGTTTCCATGAATTAAAGAATAGATTAGTATCTTCACCAGTACTAGTCTTTCCAGATGATCAAGGAAATTTTGTGATCTATAGTGATACGTCATACAAAGGATTGAGATGTGTTTTGATGCAGCACGACAAGGTGATAGCGTACGCTTCAAGATAGTAGAAACCATATGAAGAGAAGTATCTGTCGCATGATTTGGAACTGGAAGCTATAGTGTTTGCATTGAAGATATGGTGGCACTACCTTTACGGAGAAAAGTGCGAGATCTACACGGACCACAAGAGTTTGAAATATATCTTCACCCAGAAGGAATTAAACATGAGACAGAGAAGATGGCTAGAATTGATAAAGGACTATGACTGTACCATCAACTATCATCCAGGTAAAGCAAATGTGGTGGCCGACGCGCTGAGTAGGAAAGAAAGGTTAAACATGATCACTTCATCTGAGGAATTAATCAAGGAATTTAAGAAGCTTGGAATAGAGGCCAGTATCACAAGTATGTCTGTAGATGTGTTGTGTGCAATGTCTTTTTCACCAGAACTATTGGAAAAAATAAGAAGATGTCAGGAAGAAATCATGAGCCATGAACGAGTTAGTTTGACAGGAGAAGAGATAGGGAGTCAAAAGGATGATAAAGGGATATTAAGATTTTCTTCCAGAATATGGATACCCAACGTAGCCGAGCTGAAAGATGAAATTCTTCGAGATGCTCACAACTCTAGATATTCAATTCATCCCAGAAGTACGAAGATGTACAGAGACTTAAGAAAAAATTTTTGGTGGCGAAGCATGAAGAAGGAAATTGTAGAATGGGTGAGTAAGTGTTACACTTGCCAGCGAGTCAAAGCGGAACATCAAAGACCCAGTGGACTGTTACAACCATTGGACATTCCAGAATGGAAGTGGCAACATATTGCGATGGATTTTGTAGTTGGATTACCGAGGACCAAGAGAAATCATGATGCTATTTGGGTTATTATTGACAGATTGACGAAGTCAGCGCATTTTCTTCCAATCAACAAGAGATTTTCAATGGATAAATTGGTTCGGTTATATCTGAAGGAAATTATGACACGACATGGAGTTCCAGTATCTATAGTTTCAGACAGAGATCCTCGATTTAATTCAAGATTTTTTAGAAGTTTTCAAGAATATCTCGGAACGAAGCTGAATATGAGTACCGTGTATCACCCGCAGACAGATGGTCAAAGTGAAAGGACAATTCAGACTATAGAAGATATGCTAAGGGTATGTGCGCTAGATTTTGAAGGAAGTTGGGATGAGCATTTTCCATTAGTTGAATTCTCCTACAACAACAGTTATCATGCCAATATTGGAATGCCGCCTTACGAAGTTTTGTACGGGAGAAGATGCAGATCTTCAATATATTGGGAAGAAGTTGGTGAGAGAAAAATTTTAGGTCCAGAATTGATCCAGCAGACGAAAGAGAAAATAGAACTCATTCAGAAAAGATTAGTAGCAGCTCAAGATCGTCAACACAAATATGGTGATCCTACCAGAAATGATATGGAATTTGAAGTTGGTGAAGCAGTGTTATTGAAGGTTTCACCTTGGAAAGTATTATCAAGATTTGGGAAGAAAGGAAAGTTGAGTCCGTGCTATGTTGGCCCTTTTGAGATTTTGAGGCGTGTGGGAAAAGTTGCTTATGAGTTAGCTTTACCACCTCACATGCAACATATCCACAATGTGTTCCATGTGTCAATGTTGAAGCGTTATTTACCTGATTCGAATCATATGATAAAGTATGAGCCAATCGAGTTTCAGCCAGATTTGTCTTTTGTAGAGCGGCCAGTGCAAATTTTAGGTAGGAAAGAAAGAGTTCTTAGGAATAAGTCTGTGTTTTTAGTGCGAGTCTTGTGAAGGAATCCCAATATTGAAGAGTCGACCTGTGAGTTAGAAAGCGAAATGCGATCCAAGTATCCTCACTTGTTTTCCTAGACTGATTCTGAGGACAGAATCCTGTTAAGGGGGAAGGATGTAATATTCGGGAAAATTATGTGAATATTATATGTTAAATGAATAAATATTATGTATTTATATAAGTTAAAATGTTTACTGCCATTATATTACGTGTTTCAAAATGCTATTTGTGTTTCCGTGCGAACTGGAGAATTTTCCGATTAATTATTATGTGTTAAACTGCAATTATATGAAATGACATGTAATTTGGACTCGTATTTAATTACGCCTTTATCAATGTACTTGATTTATCTGGTTTATGTGCATTTGATTGTATTTTACGTGTTTTTGGAATTTTCTGTTAATTTAAGTATCGTTGTGTTTTTCGAAAACGAGCAGATCGGGTCCCCACCGGGACGTCAAACCCCACAAAAACTTTGTTTTTATTTTTATAAAAATTTTCGTATTTCAAATACCTCGTGTTTCCGCATTTTTGGATTATTTGCAATTTTTGGGGAATTTTGACATTAATTTTATATTTTATCGTTTTAAATTTATTCCCCGAAATTATTATTTTTGGATATAATTATTATAATTAGGGGATAAAAACACCCTTAATTTATTTTAGGGTATTAATTTATGTAATAATATAAATAGTTGAAGCAGATTTTTTTATTCATTTTATTTATTAAAATTTCAGAAAATTCAGAATTTTTCAAGAACAATATTGGGGGTGAAATCTTGTTCTTCAACTTCAATCACGGTTTTTGATCAATCTAGCAAACCATATAAAACGCTCTGCATATCAATTTGATCCTCGTTTCAAGCCCTTTCTAACCATACTAGTTTCAATATCTGAGGAACAGTAGTTCGAAAAATTGATTTTTATAATTTTGTTCTTGAAATTGTTTTTGATTTTTACTGATTTTTGATTGATTTTAATGATACCAGTAGCTTTAGGATGATCTTTGGAGTCGATTCATGTATTTGGTTAATATGTTTTAGTCCCGGAAGTGTTAAACCGAGTTTCGATTTTGAAGCAATTTTTGAATTGATTTTTTTGGTTTAAATTGATGTTCTTGATAGTTGTTATTAATTTGAATAGATTAAGAATGATATTGGCTTTGATTTGGTACCAGAATCTCTATTTTTTGTTCAGTTTTTGGGATCGCCGGATTTTCCTTTGAGCTCGCCGGCGTTCGGCTGAGACTCGACGGAATCGACGAGTTTAACGTCGATTTCAGCGGTTGTTATTCCAGTAGCGGTTGTGATTTGATTTGAAATGAAACCAGAGCAAAACAATTGAGATGGGCCGTGTTTTGGCCGGAAATCGATCGCCGGAGCTGGTCAAACCACCGCCGGAAACTGGGCATTTTTCCAGAATCCGGTGGGTGTTCAACCCGACCTGGAATTATTCTTGTTGACCCGTTTAATTTTTCTACCCGACCCGGTTTCAATCCTAATATCCTGTTTCTGTTTTTATAAATCTGTTTGTACTAATTTCTTTTTATTTTTATTTTTAAATTCATTTCTCTTATTTCTAAAAATCATTTATTTCATTTTTAAAAATCAATTACTTATAATTTTAAATTCTAAAAAAATTATTTACGTAATTATTTTAATTTCCTAAAATTATTTTATTTTATTATTTTCAAAAATTTAATTTGATTAAATTATTTATAATTTATTTTAGTTAATTATTTATGAGTTTAATTAATTGATTAATTCATTTAATCAATTAATTTTATTTATAAATAGTTAAATAAATATAAATTATTTATAATTAATTCAAATAATTTCTAAAAATTATTTTTAAGCTTTCAAAAATTATATTTTGGTATTTAAAAGTCAATTAATATTATTATTAATTGATTTAATTCTATTTATTCCTTATTTTGTTCATAATAATTAAATCGTTCGTCCGTTTAATACGAAACGAACGCGTATAGACTCAAAAGAACATTACGCTTTCAATAAAAATACTTTTGACACTTAATTTATTTTGTATTGAAATGTCAATTGAATTGTTAGTCCTTTTGAGTCGGTATCTAATTGATAAACACTAATATTGACCTGATTTTTATTCTGAATGTACTGAAACCTATGTTTGACGATCTGACTTATATGTTACATGAAATATGTGATTACGTGATATATAAATGACATGATTACGTGTTACGTGATATGCATGCTATCTATTTACAGTTTTAAAATGCCATAATTAGTAATAAACGATCGGGTAGAGTTCAAGACGTATAGTTACGTCGATTGAGTTTGGTTCTGTCAGTTAAGATAGTCCTTTTGTTTATAGAATCGAGTAGCAAGGAGTGCGGTCAAGTGTTAGACGGAGATAGTAGCCAGCAGTATAAGCCAGAGTTATAGTAAGAAGTTATCGAGCATACCAGGCAAGTACACCCACTTATTGTTCAAGTGACGTTTATTTTGAATTATATTATGCAAGTATACCCACCTTCACTTATTGTTCAAGTGATACTATTATGAATTTTATTATGCAGATATCTATATCTTCACTTATCATTCAAGTGATGATTATTCTGACTCTATTATTCAATTTGTATACTATTCAAAGTTCAGAATAGTCAAATATTTTACATTTCGCTACAACTTACTCTATATAGTAAAACTTTGATTTGAGATTAGCGAATAACTAATTGTTCTAGTTATTTCGCCATCGGTTGCTGAGAAACTCGGGACCATGAGATGTGGGGAGTTATATGGTTAAGGATGTCATTTGATTCGACTCCTTTGATTGAAAATTATTTTTATGTATTGGATGGTAGTGTAAGAGGCCGCGGCGGCGGTCCAGTGTGAGCCATGTATTATACTTGATTATAATACCTCGCTAGGCCAATATGTGCCTTGGGTGCCCCCATTTGTTTAGTTGGATATACTTCGGCATACCGGTGTTGCTCCACGGCTGATCACCGGCGGCAACATACCGTCGTTCGAGGATTCTAATCCAAAACAAAAAGATTTATAAAAGTATTATTTATTATCAAAACTTATATCAGTTTTTGATACTGTTCAGGTATTATTGTTTGGTTTGGCTCCTCAGATATATTGTTTTTTTTGTTCTAAATCATAAGCTGTATACTGCTTGTTGAGCATTTCTTTCGCTCATACTTGTTTATCAATCTAATCTTTCAGCAAAGCCAAGGCAGGCTTGAATTCCAGGTTTGATCAGAAGTCGAGTGCTTGTAGATAGTTTGGTGTGTTTTCCAGGTAGACTGTTTTGTGACGCTTAAATAGTTTAGAGTTTTGTAATAAAATTTAAATAATCTGTAAAACTAATTAGACTTATGGTTTGTAATAATAGCTGGTTTGTATTAGTGTATGTTTCATACTATAACCTGTGATCAATCCAGTTGAATGCAAGGGGTCATACTTATTATATTATTTCACTGTGATTATTTTATTATGATTTATTGGCTAGTGACCCCCAAATCTAGACCCCCAAATCGTCCAAAATCATCAATCAAAGTTGTGCCCAAGAATTTCACCCCTAATTTTGTTCTTGATTTCTTTCTATTTTCTGAATTTTTAATGAAAATAATTAAATAAAATATAAAATATGCAGCTATTTATATTAATCACAAAATTATACCCCCAAATTAATTAAGGGTGTTTTTATCCCCTAATTAGAATAATTAGGCGCAAAAATAATAATTATGTGGAATAATTTTAAAAATTATAAAATATAAAATTTATGTCAAAATTCCCCAAAAATTGCAAATGATTCAAAAATACAAAAATGCTGGGTATTTGAATCAAGAGTGATTTTATAAAAATAAAAACATGTATTTTGTGGGGTTTGACGTTCCAGTGGGGTCCCGGTCTGTTGATTTTTGAAAAATCGAAACGATTCCTATATTAACAGAAAACCCTGAAAACACAAAAAATGCATTCAAACACACATAAAACGAGATAAAACGAGTACCTCGATAAAGGCGCAAATAAATACGCGTCCAAATTGTAGATCGATTCATATAAATGCAATTTAAACATATAACAATTATTCGAAAAATTTTCTTGTCCTTGCGGGGCCACATATAGAGATTATTTCATTTCATATCATGGAAAATAAATATTTTATCTTATATAAACATATTATATTTATTTATTTAACATAGAATATTCCTGTAATTTTCCCGGATATTACATCCTTCCCCCCTTAACAGGATTCCGTCCTCAGAATCAGCCTAGAAAAATAAGTGAGGATACTTGGATAGCATTTCGCTTTTCAACTCCCAGGTCGATTCTTCAACCTTGGGATTTCTCCATAAAACTCGCACTAAAGACACAAACTTATTTCTAAGCACTCTTTCTTGCCGGTCTAAAATCTACACCGGTCGCTCTACAAAAGACAAATCGGGTTGAATCTCGATTGGCTCATATTTTATCACATGATTCAAAATAGGAAAATAATGCTTCAACATTGACACGTGGAACACATTATGAATATGTTGCATGTGTGGTGGTAAGGCTAGCTCGTAAGCGACCTTTCCCACACGCCTCAAAATTTCAAAAGGGCCAACATAACGTAGACTCGGCTTTCCTTTCTTTCCAAATCTTAATGAACCTTTCCAAGGTGAAATCTTAAATAGCACTGCTTCACTAACTTCAAATTCCATATCCTTCCTGGAAGGCTCAACATATTTGTGTTGATGATCTTGAGCTGCCACTAATCTTTTTCGAATGAGTTCTACTTTCTCTTTTGTCTGGTGGATCAATTCTGGACCTTAAATCTTTCTCTCACCAACTTCTTCCCAACATATTGGAGATCTACATCTTCTTCCGTACAAGGCTTCTTATGGCGGCATTCCAATACTAGCATGATGGCTATTTTTGTAGGAGAATTCAACTAATGGCAAGCGTTCATTCCAACTTCCTTCAAAATCTAGTGCACATACCCTTAACATGTCTTCGACAGTCTGAATTGTCCTTTCACTTTGACCATCTATCTACGGATAATACGCGGTACTCATATTCATCTTCGTTCTGAGGCAATCTTGAAGACTTCTCCAAAATCTTGAATTAAATCGAGGATCTCTGTCTGAAACTATAGATACTGGAACTCCATGTCGAACCATAATTTTTTTTAGATATAATAGAACCAATTTATCCAATGAGAATCTCTCGTTAATAGGAAGAAAATGCGATGACTTAGTCAATCTGTCAATAATAACCCAAATAGCATCATGATTTGCCTTGGTCCTTGGTGATCCCACTACAAAATCCATTGCGAGATGTTCCCATTCCCATTCTGGAATGTCCAATGGTTGTAACAATCCACCGGGCCTTTGATGTTCTGCTTTGACCCGGATGGCAAGTGTAACACTTACATACCCATTTAATAATTTCTTTCTTCATACTTGGCCACCAAAAGTTTTCTCTTAAGTCTCTGTACATCTTTTTACTTCCGAGATGAATTGAATATCTGGAGTGTTGGATATATTTGAGATGTCATGTCTAATATATTTCATGTTTAGTGTTCAGATCTTAACTAACAGGAAATATCAGTTCTTACTGGAAGTCAGGACTTAAGGATAGCAGGACTTTGATTATCAGAAGATGAATATTAGAACTTAAGTACTGGAGGACTAACAGTTAAGAAAGGAAGCTGATTTACAGGAAAGAAGATCGAGACTAATACAAGAAGAAGATATGTATGGAAAGAGTTAGAGGACTAGAAGAATTATATAAGATATTTGATTGATATATTTTGGGAGATAGAATAATATTCCATATCAATTAGAAATTATCTTCTAACTGTGTGTCTATATAAACACATACATAGGTTTACTCTATAAGAGTTACGATCATCGAGAAGATCATACAATTGTAACCTAGCAGCTCTCGTGATATTTGTTCATCACTGAGAGAGAACAGTTCCATTGTAACAGAGTTTATTATATCGAATACATTTGTTTTCTGTTACTTGTGCTTTTAATCGATTTGATTGTATTCTACACTGTATTCAACCCCCTTCTACAGTGTTGTGTGACCTAACAAGTGGTATCAGAGCCTATCTGTTAACAAACATACAGTAAAGATCCAAAATAATCATGTTTGAAGAAGCAGAAAATCCAACCAAGCCCGCCAAAACTGAAGAAACTCCAAAGACTCAAACCCATAGTCGATATGAGACTATCAGGGTTCTTATGCTGAGACCTTCTGAGTATCCCATATGGAAAGTGAAGATGGCTATATTTCTGGAAGTTACAGATCCAGAATACATTGATAGAATTTATGAAGGACCGCATAAGCCAACCAAGCTCTCTGTTGTAGTTGCTGAGCAAAGATCATACCAAAGGAGAAAAGTGAATACACAGCTGAAGATATCTCATCTATTGCCAAGGATGCAAAGGTAAGGCATTTGCTGCATAGTGCCATTGATAATGTCATGTCAAATAGGGTAATTGAATACAAGACTGCAAAGGAGATATGGGATGCTTTGGAGACAAGGTGTCAGGGAACTGATGCAGTCAAGAAAAACAGGAGGACTATACTCACTCAAGAGTATGAGCACTTTAACTCAAAAAGTGATGAGTCATTAACTGACTTATATGACAGGTTTGTCAAACTCTTGAATGATCTGTCACTGGTGGACAAGGAATATGACATTGAATATTCAAATCTAAAATTCCTTTTAGCTCTTCTTGAAAGTTGGGATTTGAAATCTACTATTATAAGAGACAACTATGCTCTTGATGAAACTACTCTTGATGAAATTTATGGAATGCTCAAGACTTATGAACTTGAGATAGATCAAAGAAGCAAGAGACATGAGAGAAAGTCAAGGACAGTTGCTCTTAATGCTGAGGAGGATTCCCCCAAAGTGGCTGTCTCAAAGAAAGGAAAAGGAAAGGCTCTCATCATAAAGTCTGATTCAATCATCAAGTTCTGATGATGATGATTCAGAAACTGAAAGTCTACCTGAAGTAGATGATGATGAAGAGATGATAAAGCTGTGTGCTCTTATGGTGAAGGGTATCACAAAGATAGCCTACAGGAAATTCAGAAGGGGAAAGAAGTTTTACCGGAAAGGTAGAAGTTCTGATAAGAAGGGCTTTAGAAAATCTGAAGGCAAAGGAGGAAAGTCTGACAGAGGAGATTACTCAAATGTCAAATGCTACAACTGTGGTAAGAAAGGCCACATATCTCCTGACTGCAAGAAAGGAAAGAGTGATAAAGGCGAGGCTCTTGTCACAAAGAAGAAAAACTGGACAGACACTTCAGATTCTGAAGATGAGGAGAACTATGTCTTGATGGCAAATGCTGATAGCAGTTCTGATGCTGCTGAGTTAAAGGTACCTCAAACAACTTATGCCTTTCATACTGATGATATTACTGAGTTGAGATTATATCTTAAAACCACGTTTATTATCTATAAAGATCAAACTTTAACATGTGAAAGATTAACTTCTGAAAATCTTGCTTTTAAAAAGAGGAATGATTATTTAGAAAAGGAGTTAGTTATGTTCCATCAAACTCAGAAGGATAGAGATGATGCTTTCTATGTTAGAGATGAAGTGCTAAAAATGAATAAATCTCTAAAAACTGAGTTAGAAAAGGAGAGAGAGAGATTATCAGGACTTGGACTAACTCTGGCAGAACAACTCAGGATATACTAAGTAGTGGGAACTGGAAAGAGGGATTAGGTTATGGAGATGAGAAAAGTGAAAAAGGAACTGAACAAGTTAAGAAAATTATTGTTAAACAGACTACTAAGCCAAAGGTAAATCCTGTTAAATTTGTAGCTAAAACTGTAAAGTCTGATTCTGAAAAGATGAAAGATATTGAGACAGAAGTGATAGCAGAGTCAACTTCTGAAAAATTAGAACAGGATAAACCAACTGAAGTTAACATATGCTTAATGACAAAGAAGCAGCTTAAACATAAGCTGAAAGAGATTACCAGTGTAAACAAGGTAAAGGTAGTTAGGAAAAATAGGAATGGAAATGAAGGTGTGAATAAAAGCAACAATTATATGCCTGTTCCTAATGCTCCTAGAAAGAAATGCTATAACTGTGGAAACTCTAACCATCTGGCTTCTTTTTACAGGAAGAATAAGAATATAAACTCCTTACCTTCTAAGTCAGGAGTTAAGAGCCAGTCTATTAGGTTTAAGCCATAAAATCCTTGTTTTCATTGTGGTAGTATATGGCATTCCATTTATACTTGTAAGGAATATCATAGTTTGTACTATGATTATTATCAGATAAAACCTTCTTTGAAGAAAGTTACTTTAATTCCTTCTAGTATAAAGTATGATGCAAAGTCTAATATTGTTAATACTGATAAGAAATTTTTTAGCATAAACTCTGATGTTAAATCCGCTGCAAATGTTAACAAACTTAAAAAGGCCAAAGGATCCAAACAAGTCTGGGTCCTTAAAACTAACCATTAGTGGTCTTTGTGATTGCAGGGTAACAGGAAGAGCATCCTAGTTCTGGACAGTGGATATTCAGGACATATGACTGGAAATAAAGCCCTTCTATCAGATTTTGTGGAGAAAGCTGGCCCAGAAGTTTCTTATGGAGATGGCAACATTGGAAAAACTCTGGGATATGGCAAGATCAATCTTGGGAATGTCATCATTGAAAAAGTAGCTCGTGTCTCAAGTCTTAAACACAATATGTTAAGTATAAGTCAAATCTGTGACAGAGGTTATCATGTGGATTTCTTTGAAGAACACTGTGAAGTTATAAGTAATTCTACAGGCAAAGTGGTTCTGAAAGGATACAGGCATGGTAACATTTATGAAGCCAGACTTTCAACAAATACTGATGGTTCCGCAATCTGTCTGTTGAGTAGGGCATCAATTGAAGAAAGCTGGAATTGGCACAAGAAACTCTCTCATTTAAATTTCAACAATATAAATAAACTTGTAAAGAAAGATCTTGTGAGAGGACTGCCAAGAATAGTATTTGCTCCTGATGGCCTTTGTGATTCGTGTTAGAAGGCAAAACAAAGAAAATCCTCTTTCAAGAGCAAAATCGAGTCATCAATTCTTGAGTCTTATCACCTACTGCATGTTAATCTATTTGTTCCAGTTAATGTCATGTCTATTGTAAAGAAGAAATATGCTATGGTTATAGTGGATGAGTTCATAAGATACACTTGGGTGTATTTCTTGCACAAGAAGACTGAAACAACATCTACTCTAACTGATCATGTCAAACAGCTGGATAAATTGATCAAAGATTCTGTTAAAATAACAAGGAGTGATAATGGCACTGAGTTCAAGAATTCAATCATGGAAGAGTTCTGCAAAGATCATGGAATAAAACAGGAATTTTCTGCATCTGGAACTTCACAGCAAAATGGAGTTGTAGAAAGAAAGAATAGGACTCTCATGGAAGCTGCACGAACAATGCTTGATGAAGCAAATCTACCAACCTATTTTTGGGCTGAAGCTGTGCAGACTGCTTATTTTACACAAAATGCTACGCTTGTAAACAAGCATGGAAAAACACCGTATGAGATGGTGAAGAAAAAGAAGCCAAATCTGAAATACTTTCATGTATTTGGTTGCAAGTGTTTTATTCTTAAGACTCATCCTGAACAGCTGTCAAAATTTGATCTAAAAGCTAATGAAGGAATTTTTGTTGGATATCCACTTTCCACAAAAGCCTTCAGAATCTACAATTTAAGAACAAGAGTTGTCATGGAATCTATCAATGTCTCTTTTGATGATAAGAAGATTACTGGACTTGAATATTTCGATGATCATGATCAGCTGAGATTTGAGAATGAAGATTTAAATTCTGATTCTGGAAATTCTGATGACTTAAATCCTGATCCTGTAAGTTCTGATGGATTAAGTTCTAATGTCGTTGAAACTGTGGTAACAACTCCAAAGGAAAATGCATCTGTCTAGGGGGAGCAAACTAAAGAACCTACCACATCTCAAGACTCTCGAGAAGCATCAGAACCTGTCACTGGCTCTTCAAGTTCTGATTCATCTAGTTCTGATGAGCCAAATTCTGATAATTCTGGAAGATCTGATTCTTCAACTCCTGAAAAATCAAATTCAAATTCTGAAGTCTCAGAGAGCATAACTGCAGGGGGAGCATCAGAAAATGCTGATGGAGACAGCATGGATCATGAGGGAGGATCCAGTTCTAGAGATCAACTTCCATCTGCAAGGAAGTGGACTAAAGTACATACACCTGATTTAATCATTGGAGATCCTGAAGCAGGTGTCAAAACTTGAACTGCAACTTCAAATGAATGTCTCTATCATTCTTTTCTATCTCAGACTGAACCAAAGAAAGTGGAAGAAGCTCTTCAAGATGCTGATTGGGTACAAACAATGCAAGAAGAGTTAAATGATTTTGAAAGAAATAAAGTCTGGACCATAGTGCCAAGACTAAAGAACAGATCAGTTGTTGGTACAAATTCGGTGTTCAGAAACCAAACTGACAGTGATGACATAATTACAAGGAATAAAGCAAGACTGGTTGCTAAAGGCTACTCTCAACAGGAGGGTATTGATTATGATGAATTATTTGCACCAGTTGCTAGATTAGAAGCCATAAGGATCTTTTTGGCTTATGCTGCTCACAAGAAGTTTAAAGTCTTTTAAATGGATGTGAAAAATGCTTTTCTCAATGGAGAATTGGAAGAAGAGGTATATGTTTAACAACCTCCAGGCTTTGTAGATCCTAAATATCCCAATCATGTCTACAGGCTTGACAAAGCACTTTATGGCCTTAAGCAAGCTCCAAGAGCATGGTATGAGACTTTAGCTCAATTCCTTCTGGAAAGTGGATTTCACAGAGGCACAATTGACAAGACTTTATTCTACCTTACCATAAAAAGGACTTACTTTCGGTACGTATATATGTTGATGATATCATATTTGGTTCTACTTATTCCAAACTGTGTGAGAAGTTTGCAAAGCTAATGCAGTCAAGATATCAAATGAGTATGATGGGAGAACTCAGCTATTTTCTGGGCCTTCAGGTCAAGCAAACTGAAGAAGGCACTTTTATCTGTCAATCCAAGTATACCAGAAATTTACTGAAGAAATTTGGAATGCAAGATTGTTCAACTGCATCCACTGTAATAACCCCAAAATTTTCAACTTTTTGTAACCCTTGTGAATAGTGTTTTAGCTGAATGAGAAAACTTTTCACGCCACACTATGTAGGGGTTCTGTTATGGATATTCTGGGATATTATTAGTACTCTATGTAGTATATAAGTGTATGTAAAGATCGTCAGAATCCAATTCCGAACACTTTGGTTTTTCCCGGAAATCCACAAGATACGGAGAGAATTGAGTATAAGGTAACAGGATAAAAAGGATTTAAATTAAAGGATTATAATAGAGGATCATAAAAAGGAATATAATGTATTGAGAAAGGTTAAAGGAACCTAAGTAATAAGATCCCGGGTATGATCCTTCAAACGATAAACGAAAACGAAA
Source organism: Apium graveolens (assembly GCF_009905375.1). Taxonomy (NCBI): domain Eukaryota; kingdom Viridiplantae; phylum Streptophyta; class Magnoliopsida; order Apiales; family Apiaceae; genus Apium; species Apium graveolens. The sequence continues at coordinate 62,560,292 of NC_133655.1, forward strand.
GTTAAGCGAACCGTATAACAGATCAGCGGTCATTAGGCAAACGATTAGGAAGTTAATCAAAGGGATTAGTGGGAATGATGTCATCCAACCAATAGAAAGAGGACAAGGAAGGGAGGATGACATCATGAGGATGACATAAGCATGATATGGGAAGGAAGGAGGTGTGGTGGCTTTGTAACCACACAAATTCAAGGGCAAGAAGGTAATTGACTAAATCAAATACAAAACTACAACCAACCAAGCCAAGTAAATTCATTCTTCATCAAAAATCAAAAAGAACCAAGGCCTTGTTCATCCTTGCTCTCGGCTTTTCACTATTCATTAGGCAAGAAATTTCAAAAATTCAAGATCCAAGCTTCCTAAATTGGTGAGTAAATTCCCTAATCATCTTCATGCTTAGTTAGGGCTATATCATGAGTTTAAGCCATTAATTCCTTCTCAATCTTCTTCATTTAATCAAAGAAGAAGACTATGAATAGTGTTTTCAAGTTTTTAACTTGAAGTTTTTCTTGTTTTTCTTGAAGATCCAAGCATTCTTAAGACTTCTCAAAGCTTTTTAAGGCTTCCTAGCTCCTCCCACCACTTCAAGGAAGGTATACCATCTCCAAACCCTAGATTCCTATGTATTATAAGATGATTTTGATTAGTAGGATGATATTGTAGCTTGTTGTTGTGATTAGAGTTTGGGATTTGAAATGGTAGTGAAACGAAATGGTAAATGTTGTGGTTTTGATTAAAAGAACTTAAGTATGATTAAAGTTAAGCTTATGTAACACCCCCAGATCCGGGGTCGGGGATCCGGGTTGTCACGGTCTTTCTTTCCACAATATCACTTCACTTAATTAATAATAAATAACCTCATACTGTGACCCCACACTAACACACACCACAACCTGTTATAGACTCAGAGATGAAATTGAAATAAGTACAAGTCTTTGAATCCACCATTTAAAAGTTATTACAACCCAAAATGATTACTTGATAAATTTACAGTTAATTGCCATTATCTGCCACAAGTTATAATTATACATAATTTGATTCTCAAAAGTAGATGGTCTGAACTACAATGGATCTACCTCTGCAGCTATAGCAGCTACAACATCAGCGGGAAGACGCGGGACGCTTCCCACGCGCTTGCGCTGGGTCTGCTGGAGTCTGGCCATCTCTCCTAACTGTTGTTGTGTGATGAAGAAATAAAGCAAGAGTGAGCCTTACAGCTCGCAAGATAATATGTATAGTGATAACAATAATATAAGTATCTAAATGGATACTTACTAGAATCTCTATCATGCGTAAGATAATTACTTACTAGATATGAGTAAAACAAGGAATGAAGTTACCAATACTTCACCACACTTATATCATATATAAAGCTACTTGAACTGCCACCGTTCAAAGTATTATAGGTTTTAAGAAAAACATCCCATAGATGAGACCACAAGTTAAGACTTGAATAGATTCAATCTTTGAAAGATTATTGAATGAAAAAGTTATGAGATGCTTTATTTAGTCCCGGTATATATATATCCACATATATATACCCCTTTCAACATTTCATGAAACCTCTGTTATGTAAAGTATGAACAGAGTTTGAAACATCCAATGAATTTTGGAAAGGAAAAGAATTTTGGCATAAACCCGATATCTTGCTGATCAGGCAAAGATACCAATAAGTAACCTTTTCTACTGTAGATGGATGAATTCCTCACCGGTCATCACCCTGGCCGCATTAGGACCTCGCGCTCGGCCGTACCCCGGCCCCTCACGCGTTGATGGACTGCCACCCAGCCACTTACACAATAATAGACCGTACCCCGGCCTGTCGCTTATGCCGACTCAATGAGATGGGCTTACTTCCCGAACGTTGGGCAAGTAATCAATTCATTTACCAAATCTGCAACCTCGTTGCGAATATAAAATACACCACAGAGCCGGATTCCCCAGGTTTTGAGCGAGTATTTAAATCCCCTTAAAAAAAGAAGATCTTAAATATAAAAATGAGTTTTGGGATCCGCTCTGACTTTTAAAAATCATTTTGAAGACTCGAAAACACTTTAAAGAGTGTTTGGAGTAAGGCTGATTTAATGAAGTAAATCAGTCCCCAGAATATTAGAAAATATCTGAATATTATTAATTAAATAATATTCCCATAAAGAATAGTCTTTATAAAAATAATTGAAGTAGAAGTATTAAAATTTATACTTGAAACGAGTATTAATTAACCAAAGATATACTTATATGAAAGTATTATCTTTATTTGAATAATCGAAAATAAGTTTGAATATTGACATCTTATTCTTTAATAAAATAAAGAATATATTTCAGCAAATAATCGGAGTCATAGATCCTCAAATGAATATTCAAATAATATTCAATAAATAAAATAAGCTGAGTCATAATACCTCGAATGAATATTATAAATAATATTCATTAAATAAAATAAAGGAGTCATACATCCTCAAATGAATATTCAAAATAATATTCAAATAAATAAATAAAGTTAAAGTTATCGAATAAACATTATTCGATTAATAGTTTGGAAAACTATAACCATATATATATATATAAATATATATATATATATATATATAAATATCCATATCCATATATATATGAAATCTACTCGGGATCCTCGACTCCCGGTTTTAGAAAATATTTTCACCTTTGGGTCCCTATACTAAGGGTATACGCAACTACTTGCTTATTTCTAGCATAGGTATTATGCAACTATAAGCATTGAAATCAACAGATAGATAACCAGATTACGAAACAGACATGCATATATACCATATTAGCATGCTCCAATATATCGCAAAATTTGCTAATAACAATCATGCAATATCACAAGATAATGCATATACATATATTTACATCACAGCAACAGTATAACGGGTAGAAAACTTGCCTGAGCGACTGGGGGTTACGAATGGCTCGGGACGAGTCTGGTAACCTATAAGCAACAAGTAAGTTGGAATTAAACCAAAGTCACTTGTAAATCTATACTTTAACTAACTTAGACTCTAACGCTTGTTTTGCGCTCACCGATTCGCTTAAGTCACTCGGGTACCCTCGGCTCCATCATTTTTAATAATTTAACCTTTACGAGTTTTAAAGCGATTCCTTCGCGAATGTCTTACCAACTGCCTAACACACTTACCATAAATGTTTCATACATTAATTAATCCTTTTTGGCCTTTAACCTACATTCCAAAGTAAGGCGAGGGAAAAAGTTTCGTCCGCGAAACGCCGTTACTTGAAACGGTCGTTTCTCCTAAACCGTAAATCGGAATCGGACGAACTACATATCAAAACGAAGCTCGTAACATGAGCTATCTAAACTTGTCACAATCTAGCAGGGGGTTCTCGGGTCCTAATGTTATGCACAAAAACAGTCCAAAGAAAATCGGACGTTACGACGGCTATGTTTACACGATTACCAATGTTTAAACTACTCCAATTAACCACCAACCAACTCATAACCATCAATACAACAAAACTTCACCTAAACCATACCACATCAGTCCATAATCTCCAAGGTTTTCAACTCAAACAACCACAATCAAGACCTATGAACTATAATCAAGCTTCAATTACCAAAACACTTCCAAATCAAACCAAACTACTAATAATCACAATCCATGCTTCTCATTTCACAACACCAACCATTAAACTTACTAACAAATAAAGTAAAGGCTAGGGTTTGAAGTTTATACCTTCCTTGGGAGGTGTTAAGTTGCTAGGAAGCCTTAGGGAGCCTCCTACAAGCTTGATATTTCCAAAGAAATCAAGAACACAAAGTTAGGCTTTGAAGTTTCTAAAAGTCCGATTTAAAGAACTGTAAAAATGAGGGTCTTACCATGATTATTTGGACGAGACTTGTGAACAAGAGTTGTAGGCCATCTCAATACCTTTCCAATGAGCTATAGAACACAATATTTGAGTGAGAAATGAAGGAGATACAGCAGTTTTAGTGTTCTGATTCTGTTTTGGCCGAGAGCATGAAGAACAATGCCTTGGTTTCTTTTTGATTTTGATGAAAAATGATTTGCTTGGCTTGGTTGCTTGGTTTTTGTGCTTGCTTTAGTCAATTACCTTCTTGTCCTTGAATTTGTGTGGTTACAAAGCCACCACACCTCCTTCCTTCCCATGTCATGCTTATGTCACCTTGCACATGTCATAATGCTCCCACTTGTCCACACCTTGTGGTTTGATGATGTCACAATCCCTGGCTTCTTGTACAAGCTTGTCTCTTGGTCACTTATTTGTTTTACGGTTCGCTTATCTTTCGTTCTCGTTTATCGTTTGAGGGATCATACCCGGGATCTTATTACTTAGGTTCCCTTAACCTTTCTCAATATATTATATTCCTTTTATGATCCTCTCCTATAATCCTTTAATTTAAATCCTTTTTATCCTGTTACCTTATACTCAATTCTCTCCGTATCTTGTGAATTTCCGGGAAAAATCAAAGTGTTCGGATTTGGATTCTGACGATCTTTACATACACTTATATCCCATATAAAGTACTAATAAAATCTCAGAATATCCATATCAGAACCCCTACATAGTGTGACATGAAAAGTTTTCTCATTCAGCAAAAACACTATTCATAAGGGTTTCAAAAATTTCCCAAAAATTGGGGTTATTACAGTCTCCCCTCCTTAAAAGGATTCCGTCCCAGAATCAGATAGAAAGTGAATAGGGATACTCTCTTAGCATTGCACTTTCTAACTCTCGAGTAAATTTTCTCACATTGTGGTTCTACCATCAAACTCTTACTAGTTTGATAACCCTTCTCCTAAGCACTCGTTCCTTTTTACTCTATACCCTTCCTGGTTGCTCCATATAGGTTACGTCTGGTTGCATGTCTATGCGCTCATATGCCCCTATTTGTCTGGCATCCGAATTACACTTCCATAACATTGATACGTGGAACACGTTATGAACTTGCTACAGGTTCGGGGGTAGGGCTAGCTCCTATGCTAACTTCCCAAACGTCTTAATATATCCAAGGGTCCAACAAATTGTAGACTTAGCTTTCCTTTCTTTCCGAACCTCATCAATCCTTTCCAAGGGGTACCTATAACATTACTAGGTCCCCTATTTCATACTCTTTATCCTTTCGTGTCAAATCAACATACTTATCATGTCCATCTTGGGCTACTACCAGCCGTCCTCTGATTAGATCTATCATATCCTTGGTCCTTTGGACTACTGCGGGTCCGAGCATCTTGCGCTCTACAACTTCATCCTAACATAAGGGAGATCGACATTGTCTTCCCTCAAGGATCTCATAAGACGACATCTCGATAATGACATATGATCTATTGTCGTAAGATAACTCAATCCGAATTAAGTGATCATTCCAAATTCTTTCAAGTCTATTGCACAGACTCTCATTATTGCTTTTAGCATTAGAGCTTCTGCTTCTCAATACCCATTCTTTTCCAGTTCGTAATCGCTACTACCTTCCGTTCCTAATATTATACGGGTTATACTTTTGCTCGTTAGCGTTCTATAACCTTTTAATAACCACGTCAACCTTAGTATCACGAATGTGTTTCCATTCCGCATACTACCACCACTTTATTACTCCTTTTTCAGTTATTTCTATTCTCCAAAGTTTGATTAATCATATAGAAGTAAAGGAATTTGTTGAGAGATCACTATGATCATGAACACTTGTTATATCGCATAGTTAGTACAGAAGGTGGCCAGCCTTTAGTACTTGACAAGCAATTAAACAACATGTGGTATCCTACTAGGCTTCTATCACAAAGATAGATAGTCATTCGGCAATACCTCCCCTTCTGGAAGGGTTGTTCCTCTCAGCTTACATGAAATGAAAAGAAGAGAAAAGAACGAACTGAAGAGAATTGTATATATGAAAAAATATACCGCCACAAAATATCTGGCTTGGAACCTACCTCTGAACTATAGAGGTTTGTCATAGGAGAACAAAACATATACGTATCTATATCAACATCAAGTATTATAGCATCGCATTTCACGTGCCTAAATATTTTCGCTATCCCGTCCATCATTCTATGGACCCATGCTCTTCCTCGAGCTTACACACAATTACCTTTGAAACTCCCTCGACATCGAAAATCGAATCTGGGATCTCATTCTAGACATCATCGTTACTTGAATTCTATGCTTGCACCGCAACCTTCCTCGTATAATAATACGACTCTCTATTGATAAGAAAGAATAATAATTCACTAGGTAGATACTCTACTTAATTAGTCTATCAATGATAACTTATACACTACCACGACCCAATTAGTGGTACTCAATCTCAACACCCATTCCAATACAACTCTCACGGTTATAATCAGCTCAATACTCGCAGAATCATTGCTGCCTTACTATGGTCCACCACTGACCTACTGTCGTCATTCATTTTCCATGAAGTCTTAATAGCTAACCATACGGAGTCCATACATGTCGTATCAAATCCTTCTAAGGAGGTAACATAATCACCATTCATGATTCATGGAGTACACTCCTGATCTCAAAGGTTCGTCTAGTCCTTTTTGGAAACATGGTCCTGGCTTATCTCAAGATAGGACCTTCTAAGATAGATAGCCCGCTCATGGCGATTACACGAATTAAACCTTTACCAACTACTATTACGGCTGGGTATTGCACAGTCATCAGAAGGAATGTCAATCTTCCAAACCATAATACAACCTTCACAGTTTTAACCATCATCACTGTATTCTTTTGGCACAAGCGCCTATAATTATCCTCTTACCTTTAAAGTGTCGGCCACCTCTTTGGCCTTTCCTGATAGTAAAATTTCCTTACAGTCAATGTCACTTTAACCATCTCCAAATAAATTTTCTACCTTATTTCAATCACAGCTTATGTGAAAATGCTTTCCTTTAATATCTGATGAGTAAATAAATAAAAAAACAATATCACCATTTTTCCATAAGTTATTGCCTCAGTCTTTAGAGGCTAATCACTGTCAAGACTGACTCTCAATCATACTTAGAACATTTTTTATCTTAAGTCCTAATTGCCCTGAACAATTTCGACCATTACTGGTTCGATCCATACTTTCTCGTGGTTTAACACGTGCCCCACTTGGCATCATTATAATTACGTCATATTTCCTTTATCAACATTTCTATTCTTGAGAATTTTAAATATTACCTTTCTCCTTGTAAAACCTCTAAGGTTATCCTTCAATCGTTCCTCCTGTATTCCCTAGATACAGGTCATATCAAAATACCATTTACTAATACTAGAACCATTGTCTATATACTTCTGAAAAATTTTCTCCACTGATACTTAAAGGTCATCATTACCTTAATATTTTCCAATTCATACTGTCAAAACTCATACTATCCCTATTAAGGGTGAAATGCCAACCTTTATGCATTCCCCTAGGATTCGTTTTAAGTTACCGATGTTCTATCCTTAATTCCACCTTTAAAAAGGTACAAGCATCCTTCCATGGATAAATAAAGTCATATATCCCTGATAAGGGTATCTTATTCAATCATTTCCACCTCGATAGTCTATACCGAATTTCACAATAGCATCCTTATTCAAGTTAAGGTCAATCCACATGGCCTCCAAAAGATAAAAATGGTTATCCGCTTTTCTTTCCTGATTTGGTAATGATCACATGGATGATCTGGAAGATATTGGTCGTGTTCAACGTGAACTTCTTCTTAATAAATCCTTATTTACTTTTGTTGTTTATCTCAACAGTCATCTCAATGTTGGGATATCTTTCATACCTGGCGTCTCCCTTCCTGGGTATCAAGCCACCGGTCTTACACTTCACATTCTTGAAGGTCACTTCCTTCATCCAATTTTCTTGATTTCTTACTTTCTTGTCTCCTCAGTCTATCCGCGTCTCATTATTTATCCTTCGAACTATCTCAAGGTTTCTTCGAATCCTCCCAACTTACAGGGGATAAACTATATGCATCTCTTATGCCTTCAACCGTCAACTTTAACTCATGGTGAATCACCCTCATCCTGACGATCATATACTTTTCTATTTCTATTAATAGGAGTCTTTAGGGTTTCCTCATACCCAACTCCCTTATCATTCCTCAAACTCTGTTGCCTTTTTATTCCTTTCCACTTCAATTCCTTTTTATTTTCCTTTCTCTTATCATTATTTCATGAACCAACACAACATAAGCATTGATTTCAAATATCCCGTCATTCTGGATTCGCGTCTTCAGAACGAATCTTAACAACTTTTACAGCTTAGATTCATAATTCATCATACTCGTCTGCCTTTGTTCTGGCTCTAAAGCTTTTACACTATTCCATAACCTTGGGAATTACGATCCCGAAAACAATTGGCTGAACTTTAATCAGTTTATTATAATCTCTTGCTCCGTGCCTTCCTTGGCCTTTCACCAGCAGGTGGCCTCTCTCTTAGGAGGGTAAGTGATAAAAATAGTCTTTTGTGATTCGTCAATCATTTAGAATCTCAACTGATTCCTCTATTTCCTTTAGCCAGGCTATTGCCTCGACTGGGTCAACCTGTTCCTTGGAACTCTGAGAGCTTAACGACTTAAAGGTCATGAAGAATTTCCTACCGCATTGTTTCCTCAAGGTGGTGGTTGGGGATAATAGTCTAAGTTCTTTTAAGACAGGTCCATGAATTTCCGTATAGGAGTACCGTCTTGGGTCTCCTTATCTCGCTCGACTTTTGTTTCCTCAGTCTAAATGTTTCTTCCTACTCCCCATACTTGGAGTCATCTTTTAATTTAAAATCTTCATTTTCCACTTTATTATTTTCCGGGTTCTTTATATCTTAATTGCGACCTCCCTGATTATCACGTTCAGGGTTTGCTCTAAATCTTATTCCTCAAACTAGCTTTCATCTAAGATTTCATCTTTAGGCTCTTGAACATTTGGAACCCAATTTCTATAGGAATGCCTCATTATTCCTTTATCATCTTTCTCGGTATTAATCTCATATCTATTTGTTGGCTCTCTGCCTTCATTCATCACTTTTACTGGCACAATATTTTCTTTTCCAATAATTCGGGCTGTATTGCAATCTCAAACAGCTTTTCGGTACCGGCTCCGGTTACCTTCACTTCTATTTCCATTTTCTCAAAATCTCTTATAAACTCCCCAAAAGACATTATCATCTTGAGTCTCTCCTTTTTACTAAGGGCATCAGCCACCACATTGGCTTTCCCCCGAATGATAAAGAATCTCATAATCGTAATCCTTGATTAGCTCTAACCGCCTCCTCTGGCATATGTTGAGCTCTTTCTACGCAAAAATGTACTAGAGCTCCTATGGTTTGTGTAAATCTTGCACTTCTCTCCATACAAGTAGTGCCTCCAATCTTTAGGGAAAAACTATTGCCACGAGCCCAAGCTCATGGGTGGGGATATCGAATTTTATACTTCCTTAATTGTCTTGACGCAGACGCGATTATCTTGCTGTGCTATATAAGAAGCACCCTAATTCCTTATGCGAAGCGTCACTTACAAATCACAAAATCTCATTTTTCATCCGGCAACGCCAACATATGGGCCGCCACAACCTTTGCTTCAGTTGTTAAAATCTTTTCTCATATTTCTCTGTCCATTCGAACTTCTCAGTCTTACGAGTAAGCCGCGTTAAAGGGGCTACTATCTTTACAACTTGAACGAACCTCCGGTAGTGACCGGCCAATCCTACCTCTGGTAGTTTCCCTAACCATGGTCATCAATTCCTCAGTGGTCCTTTATTCATTCTTGTCAGGATCCTCCATGGGATCCTCCTCAATAAGTATCCCTTCTAGGACAACATCATCAACCGCTACATCCTCACTATCAACATCATCCGGTCCTGTATTAGGACACTCTATCGGATCCGCAATCCGATCTCCAATTAGTAATAAAATATCATCGCGATGTTGCTCCTCAACCTCAGGGTTCGGAGTCCCGCTACCATATACGATAACGAACTACGCTCCTATCACGATATTTATAAGGGTTCCCATAAGGGTTTTAACTGTCAGTGCTACGTTAGGTAGCCCGACTATGAACTTGGCAAGAGTTCTTATTATCTTAGTTAACTTATTATCTTAACGTCACATCATCTCTGAGGTTTATAACGCTTAGCTCTGATACCATTTCTGTAACACCCCCAGATCCGGGGTCGGGGATCCGGGTTGTCACGGTCTTTCTTTCCACAATATCACTTCACTTAATTAATAATAAATAACCTCATACTGTGACCCCACACTAACACACACCACAACCTGTTATAGACTCAGAGATGAAATTGAAATAAGTACAAGTCTTTGAATCCACCATTTAAAAGTTATTACAACCCAAAATGATTACTTGATAAATTTACAGTTAATTGCCATTATCTGCCACAAGTTATAATTATACATAATTTGATTCTCAAAAGTAGATGGTCTGAACTACAATGGATCTACCTCTGCAGCTATAGCAGCTACAACATCAGCGGGAAGACGCGGGACGCTTCCCACGCGCTTGCGCTGGGTCTGCTGGAGTCTGGCCATCTCTCCTAACTGTTGTTGTGTGATGAAGAAATAAAGCAAGAGTGAGCCTTACAGCTCGCAAGATAATATGTATAGTGATAACAATAATATAAGTATCTAAATGGATACTTACTAGAATCTCTATCATGCGTAAGATAATTACTTACTAGATATGAGTAAAACAAGGAATGAAGTTACCAATACTTCACCACACTTATATCATATATAAAGCTACTTGAACTGCCACCGTTCAAAGTATTATAGGTTTTAAGAAAAACATCCCATAGATGAGACCACAAGTTAAGACTTGAATAGATTCAATCTTTGAAAGATTATTGAATGAAAAAGTTATGAGATGCTTTATTTAGTCCCGGTATATATATATCCACATATATATACCCCTTTCAACATTTCATGAAACCTCTGTTATGTAAAGTATGAACAGAGTTTGAAACATCCAATGAATTTTGGAAAGGAAAAGAATTTTGGCATAAACCCGATATCTTGCTGATCAGGCAAAGATACCAATAAGTAACCTTTTCTACTGTAGATGGATGAATTCCTCACCGGTCATCACCCTGGCCGCATTAGGACCTCGCGCTCGGCCGTACCCCGACCCCTCACGCGTTGATGGACTGCCACCCAGCCACTTACACAATAATAGACCGTACCCCGGCCTGTCGCTTATGCCGACTCAATGAGATGGGCTTACTTCCCGAACGTTGGGCAAGTAATCAATTCATTTACCAAATCTGCAACCTCGTTGCGAATATAAAATACACCACAGAGCCGGATTCCCCAGGTTTTGAGCGAGTATTTAAATCCCCTTAAAAAAAGAAGATCTTAAATATAAAAATGAGTTTTGGGATCCGCTCTGACTTTTAAAAATCATTTTGAAGACTCGAAAACACTTTAAAGAGTGTTTGGAGTAAGGCTGATTTAATGAAGTAAATCAGTCCCCAGAATATTAGAAAATATCTGAATATTATTAATTAAATAATATTCCCATAAAGAATAGTCTTTATAAAAATAATTGAAGTAGAAGTATTAAAATTTATACTTGAAACGAGTATTAATTAACCAAAGATATACTTATATGAAAGTATTATCTTTATTTGAATAATCGAAAATAAGTTTGAATATTGACATCTTATTCTTTAATAAAATAAAGAATATATTTCAGCAAATAATCGGAGTCATAGATCCTCAAATGAATATTCAAATAATATTCAATAAATAAAATAAGCTGAGTCATAATACCTCGAATGAATATTATAAATAATATTCATTAAATAAAATAAAGGAGTCATACATCCTCAAATGAATATTCAAAATAATATTCAAATAAATAAATAAAGTTAAAGTTATCGAATAAACATTATTCGATTAATAGTTTGGAAAACTATAACCATATATATATATATAAATATATATATATATATAAATATCCATATCCATATATATATGAAATCTACTCGGGATCCTCGACTCCCGGTTTTAGAAAATATTTTCACCTTTGGGTCCCTATACTAAGGGTATACGCAACTACTTGCTTATTTCTAGCATAGGTATTATGCAACTATAAGCATTGAAATCAACAGATAGATAACCAGATTACGAAACAGACATGCATATATACCATATTAGCATGCTCCAATATATCGCAAAATTTGCTAATAACAATCATGCAATATCACAAGATAATGCATATACATATATTTACATCACAGCAACAGTATAACGGGTAGAAAACTTGCCTGAGCGACTGGGGGTTACGAATGGCTCGGGACGAGTCTGGTAACCTATAAGCAACAAGTAAGTTGGAATTAAACCAAAGTCACTTGTAAATCTATACTTTAACTAACTTAGACTCTAACGCTTGTTTTGCGCTCACCGATTCGCTTAAGTCACTCGGGTACCCTCGGCTCCATCATTTTTAATAATTTAACCTTTACGAGTTTTAAAGCGATTCCTTCGCGAATGTCTTACCAACTGCCTAACACACTTACCATAAATGTTTCATACATTAATTAATCCTTTTTGGCCTTTAACCTACATTCCAAAGTAAGGCGAGGGAAAAAGTTTCGTCCGCGAAACGCCGTTACTTGAAACGGTCGTTTCTCCTAAACCGTAAATCGGAATCGGACGAACTACATATCAAAACGAAGCTCGTAACATGAGCTATCTAAACTTGTCACAATCTAGCAGGGGGTTCTCGGGTCCTAATGTTATGCACAAAAACAGTCCAAAGAAAATCGGACGTTACGACGGCTATGTTTACACGATTACCAATGTTTAAACTACTCCAATTAACCACCAACCAACTCATAACCATCAATACAACAAAACTTCACCTAAACCATACCACATCAGTCCATAATCTCCAAGGTTTTCAACTCAAACAACCACAATCAAGACCTATGAACTATAATCAAGCTTCAATTACCAAAACACTTCCAAATCAAACCAAACTACTAATAATCACAATCCATGCTTCTCATTTCACAACACCAACCATTAAACTTACTAACAAATAAAGTAAAGGCTAGGGTTTGAAGTTTATACCTTCCTTGGGAGGTGTTAAGTTGCTAGGAAGCCTTAGGGAGCCTCCTACAAGCTTGATATTTCCAAAGAAATCAAGAACACAAAGTTAGGCTTTGAAGTTTCTAAAAGTCCGATTTAAAGAACTGTAAAAATGAGGGTCTTACCATGATTATTTGGACGAGACTTGTGAACAAGAGTTGTAGGCCATCTCAATACCTTTCCAATGAGCTATAGAACACAATATTTGAGTGAGAAATGAAGGAGATACAGCAGTTTTAGTGTTCTGATTCTGTTTTGGCCGAGAGCATGAAGAACAATGCCTTGGTTTCTTTTTGATTTTGATGAAAAATGATTTGCTTGGCTTGGTTGCTTGGTTTTTGTGCTTGCTTTAGTCAATTACCTTCTTGTCCTTGAATTTGTGTGGTTACAAAGCCACCACACCTCCTTCCTTCCCATGTCATGCTTATGTCACCTTGCACATGTCATAATGCTCCCACTTGTCCACACCTTGTGGTTTGATGATGTCACAATCCCTGGCTTCTTGTACAAGCTTGTCTCTTGGTCACTTATTTGTTTTACGGTTCGCTTATCTTTCGTTCTCATTTATCGTTTGAGGGATCATACCCGGGATCTTATTACTTAGGTTCCCTTAACCTTTCTCAATATATTATATTCCTTTTATGATCCTCTCCTATAATCCTTTAATTTAAATCCTTTTTATCCTGTTACCTTATACTCAATTCTCTCCGTATCTTGTGAATTTCCGGGAAAAATCAAAGTGTTCGGATTTGGATTCTGACGATCTTTACATACACTTATATCCCATATAAAGTACTAATAAAATCTCAGAATATCCATATCAGAACCCCTACATAGTGTGACATGAAAAGTTTTCTCATTCAGCAAAAACACTATTCATAAGGGTTTCAAAAATTTCCCAAAAATTGGGGTTATTACAGCTTAGGCATAAGTATGAATGATTAAATTGAATTGGTTGAGGTTGTTATGATGTGATAAGGATGGATGTTGGTTGTATGTTGGATTTGAGGTTGATTTGGAATGGTTTTGAATGGTTTAAAATATTGGAAATCGCGTAAACATAGCCGTCGTAACGTCCGATTTTCTTTAGACTGTTTTTGTGCATAACATTAGGACCCGAGAACCCCCTGCTAGATTATGACCACTTCCATTTTTAGATAGCTCATGTTACGAGCTTCGTTTTGATATGTAGTTCGTTCGATTCCGATGCACGGTTTAGGAGAAACGACCGTTTCAAGTAACGGCGTTTCGCGAACGAAACTTTTCCCCTCGCCTTACTTTGAAACATAGGTTAAAGACCAAAAAGGGTTAATTAATGTATGAAACATTTATGGTAAGTGTGTTAGGCAGTTGGTAAGACACTCGCGAAGGAATCGCTTTAAAACTCGTAAAGGTTAAATTATTAAAAATGGTGGAGCCGAGGGTACCCGAGTGACTTAAGCGAATCAGTGAGCGCAAAACAAGCGTTAGAGTCTAAGTTAGTTAAAGTATAGATTTACAAGTGATTTTGGTTTAATTCCAACTTACTTGTTGTTTATAGGTTACCAGACTCGTCCCGAGCCTTTTATCACCCCAAGTCGCTCAGGCAAGTATTCTATCCGTTATACTGTTGTTATGATGTATACATTTGTATATGCATGATCTTGCGATAAATGCATATTGGTTATTTAATACTCGTTTCAAGTATAAGTTGTAATACTTCTACTTCAATTATTTTTATAAAGATAATTCTTTATGAGAATATTATTTAAATAATAATATTCAGATATTTTCTAATATATCGTGACTGATTTATTTCATTAAATCAGTTTTACTCCAAACACTCTTTAAAGTGTTTTCGAGTCTTCAAAATGATTTTTAAAAGTTAGAGCGGATCCCAAAACTCATTTTTATATTTAAGATCTTCCTTTTAAGGGGATTTAAATACTCGCTCAAAACCTGAGGGATCCGGCTCTATGGTGTATTTTATATTCGCAACAAGGTTGCTGTTTTGATAAATGAATTGATTACTTGCCCAATATTCGGGAAGTAAGCCCATCTAATTGAGTCGGCATAAGCGACAGGCCGGGGTACGGTCTATCAAAGTGTAAGTGGCTGGGTGGCAGTCCATCAACGCGTAAGAGGCCGGGTGGCGGTCCAGCACAAGGTCCTTATGTGGCCAGGGTGATGACCGGTGGGGGATTCATCCATCTACTAGTAGAAAAGGTTACTTATTGGTATCTTTGCCTGATCAGCAAGATATCTGGTTTATGCCAAAATTCTTTTCCTTTCCAAAATTCATTGGATGTTTCAAACTCTGTTCATACTTTACATAACAGAGGTTCCTGGAAATGTTTAAAGAGATATATATGTGGATATATATATATCGGTTCTAAATAAAGTATCTCGTAACTTTTTTTCATTCAATAATATTTCAAAGATTGAATCTATTCAAGTCTTAACTTGTGGTCTCATCTATGGGATGTTTTTTTAAAACTTATAATACTTTGAACGGTGGTAGTTCAAGTAGCTTTATAAAGGATATAAGTGTAGTGAAGTATTGGTAACTTCATTCCTTGTTTTTACTTATATCTAGTAAGTAATTATCTTACACACGATAAAGATTCTAGTAAGTATCCATTTAGATACTTATATTATTGTTATCACTATGTATTATCTTGCGAGCTGTAAGGCTCACTCTTGCTTTATTTCTTCATCACACAACAACAGTTAGGAGAGATGGCCAGACTCCAGCAGACCCAGCGCAAGCGCGTGGGAAGCGTCCCGCGTCTTCCCGATGATGTTGTAGCTGCTATAGCTGCAGAGGTAGATCCATTGTAGTTCAGACCATCTACTTTTGAGAATCAAATTATGTATAATTATAACTTGTGGCAGATAATGGCAATTAACTGTAAATTTATCAAGTAATCATTTTGGGATGTAATAACTTTTAAATGGTGGATTCAAAGACTTGTACTTATTTCAATTTCATCTCTGAGACTATAACGGGTTGTGGTGTGTGTTAGTATGGGGTCACAGCATGAGGTTATTTATTATTAATTAAGTGAAGTGATATTGTGGAAAGAAAGACCGTGACAACCCGGATCCCCGACCCCGGATCTGGGGGTGTTACATCCACTCCCATGGCCACTGCAACCAAGTTAGATAAGGATACTGGTAAATCAGTAGATACTACTAACTACAAAGGTATGATTGTCTTCTTACTCCATCTAACTGCAAGTAGACCTGATATCATTTATGCTACCTGTCTTTGTGCAAGATTTCAGGCTGATCCAAGAGAACCTCACTTATTAGCTGTGAAAAGAATTTTCAAGTACCTTAAGGGTATAGCTGATCTAGGATTCTGGTATCCTAGGGAATCAGATTTTAAGCTAATTGGTTACTCAGATGCAGATTTTGCAGGATGCAAAATAGACAGGAAAATCACTAGTGGAAGCTGCCAATTTCTTGGAGGCAGATTGGTTTCTTTGTTTAGCAAGAAACAAAAGTCAATTTCCACATCAACTGCAGAAGCAAAATATATTGATGTAGGAAGCTGTTGTGCACAGATTCTTTGGATGAAGAATCAGATTCTGGATTATGGGTTAGAATTTTCTAAAATCCCTATTTACTGTGATAATCAAAGTGCTATTGCTATGACAGGTAATCCAGTTCAACACTCAATGACAAAGCACATCAGCTTTAGGTACCATTTCATAAGGGAACATGTGGATGAAGGTACAGTGGAATTGCATTTTGTTCCCACAGATCAACAGCTAGCAGATATCTTCACAAAACCACTATGTGAAGCTACTTTTATAAGATTGGTAAATGAACTTGGAATGGTTTCAGGTTCTTTCTCTAAATCTACTTAGTTTTTGTTCTCATGCATCAGACTTTATGATCAGTATTTACAGATTGTATTATCTATATGTAATCTGTGCATAATTTGAAAATTCATTAAATGCTGATTATTATCTGATGTGGATTTATATACTCTGATAAGTGTTTTGAATGTTCTGTGACTATTCAATCCAATGAGGATAACTGTGCTAGATGCTGACCTAGTTGTCTTTAACATACTAGAAATCCCATGTTTGAATTAGTTGTTTATGTGGAAACTCATTAACACAAGCAGATTCTGATATTGAGCTTAGACAAGTTTACTTTATGTATCTTATTACTAAGTCACAAACTAGATTCTTGTTTCTTATCTGTCAAATTATGATGTCAGTAAATCTTAAGAATGAACTAAGTGCTGATAAGCCTCACTTATCAAAAGAAAAGAAAAGAGTAAAAGTCAGGTGCTCCTTTGAGATCTAGAGTAAAAATGTGGAAGGGAAGACCCAAGTGCATTGCTGGTATTAAGTAATATGCATTGAGAAAGCAAAAAAAAATTTTGGTGACTTTTCACACTGTATGATTACTGGAGAAATACTCTGATAACAACATAAATTCTGGTAAGCAGTCGTGACTCACTTACACTGAGAATCCACTGTAAAAGGAATTTCAAAAGATGTATAAAATGAACTGAAACAGTTGAGGTGGACTCTTGCATAAATTTTTTCTATAGTAGACATCATGACTGATGACAGGTTTTAAGCATTTTTCTAAGTTATGCCTTATTTCTAAGATGTACTGAAGTTGATCAGACTTTAATCTTTATCTGATATTTTGCTGAATGCACACACTTTCACTCTATATGAATGATGAAAATTACTGAGGTGATTAAGTTGTTTTTGACAATCAGTTAAGTGTCATTTGCATACGATCTAAGGACAAGTTCTGATGGACGTTCTGATGATTAAAATCTGAAGAAAATAAGTCAGTATTTGTATGAAGAATCACATAAAAAGATATTCACTTTTTGAGTACAGAAGCCATGTTCTGATGACTGTTAAAAATCTGATATAAGTTAAGTTCTGATATTAAATCCTGATGGAATCCTTGATGCTTACGTGGCATTTTTCTTTACTTGACTTATTTGTGGTAAAATCTGAAAGAGTAATATTTAAATCAGATTAAATTTGGGTGAGATAAAAATAATCATAATTATTATGAGTTAGTGGTTAACGTGTATGTCTTGAAAAACTGCATGTGCACAGTAATTGTTAATTATTTCCCGTGCCCATTAACTCTTGCTTTAGATCTTTTACCGACTGTTATTATTACACATCAGTCTAGGGAGTCGAGGGATCATTATTTTTACTTGTAATTGTTAAACAGTCCTGGCGTCCCTTGGTATTCTATTGGCTATTTAAACAGACTATTCATCCCAGCCAAAACATCTTTTATTTTCTCACAAACTCAATCTCTTTTTATTCTCATAAAAAAAATGGTTCATTTCAACTTGTTCCCGAAGTATGAAACTTTCAACATCGAGTTGAGTTGTGATGATTGGCAACTGGAGTGGCATGTCACCGCCATTCCTGAAGAGCTCTGGAACTCAGTTCCACAAGAGGTTCACACAGACCTCTTATTCTTTTCGATGGAATACCACCTCCATCTTGATCGTTTGGAAGAGGAAAGGAGAGAAGCTCTCCGTCAGCAAGAACGGATCATCCGTCTTGCAGTGCTCTTCGTCAACAGCAGAAGGAGCTAGTCGATAGGTTTTCTTAGACTAGGACTAAGGCTGTTGATGTTAAGAATCTTAGAATAGGACAATCTTGTAATTTTTGAATATAATTGATAAATTTCATGAAATGTATTCATCTGATATATTAATGAAATTTCCTTTAAATTGCAAGATTTGGTCTTTGTTTCTCAAATTATGTGACTGTGCATGTTTAATTGCAATTTGTTCATCTTTACTTCATCGATTTTTAACTTTATCCTGTGATGAATGTTTTGATTCAATTATGGTCAATAATAAATTTTGATGATTTGAGGAAACAATTGAAGCACGAGTTCATGCATCTGAACCTGTGATAATTGAAGTTGAGAATGTTACTTCTCAGAAAGAGAAAACAGCTCAAAGTTCTGATACTTTGAAAAGGAAATCTGTAAATTCTGATGCTGCTGAAGCAACTCCTTCATTGACAAGGAGATTGAAGAAAATGAAGGCTAGGAAGTATTTGGCTAAGGCTATATTAGAAGCTACTGAAGAAGCTGAGGAAGGGGATCAGGAATCTCTGATCTCACAAGAACCAATTATCATTTATGCCCTTCCAGCTCAAGCCAAAAGCACCGTTAATGACACAGTTGTTACCCCTCATGTCTCTCCTATTAAAGCTACAGATGATGCTAAAGAACAAACTGATAATTCTGAAAAAGATATTCATAATTTGAATATACCTGAAGTTCTTTATCTGGAAGCTCCATCTACATCAAAGACACCAGTGCTGGAGATAAATCCTGCTGATCAGAATTTAGATGATGTTATTCCTGAATCTCCAGTTGCTTCACACACTGTTGAGCTATCAGAACAGAATGAGTCTTCCTCAAGTTCTGATGACAGTGTTTTTGTTGAGACTCCAGTACCTACTCTGGGCAAGGAAGAATTGGTGAAGAAATTTATTGAAAAGGAAGCACCTATTCCTTGGGAGGATACTCACAGGGGTATTGAGTGGACCAAGAAGTGGAATGAATCAGATTTTATTCCATGTTCTACAATTCTGACAGAGCATATTGCAAAAGCTGATGAATTGCTCACAAATGCTGACTTCAAGACACAACTCAAGATCACAGCTCTGTCTACAAAACATCTTTAAGGTCTACATACTTCTACTCATGAAAAGGTTGATACACTCAGGGAACAAGTTGATAAGTTCAATCTACAGATCAAGCTTGACAAGAACATGTATATCAGACCTATTTCTGAAAAAGTTGCAGCCATTGAGAAAACTCAAGAGAAGCAACAGGCCCAAATTGCTGAGGTTCTGGCTAATCAAGCTTCTCAGAAAGCTCAATTGGATGAAATCCAATCTTCAGTTGAACTTCTTCTTTCTCTCTTACTTCCTGATGATGCCAAAAATGGGGAGAAGGTGGTTAAGTCCAAATGCTCACTACTCAAGAACTGAAGAAAAAGGATGATAAAGGTGATGACCAGGGAAACTCTGAAAAGAGCAGAGGTCAAAGAAAAGTTCAAGGAAAATCTTCTATTCAGAACAAGTCAAGTTCTGATGCTGTGAATGCTCAAAGACTGAAGTCAAGGGTGATAAGCAAAGTCTGATGTCAAGTTCTGATATTCTAATTCAGTCAGGATCTGAAGACTCTCAGAAGTTTTTACAAACTCTGAAGTTAAAGGGGAAGCAGACTACTGTTTATTATAAAGATCCTAAAATCCAGACACTTGATGAGGAGATAGCAAGAAGATTATTTCGGAAACACAATCCAGGAATGGATTTAGAAACTCTCAAGGAGGAAGAAGCTAGATTTGCTGCTGAGAAGACAAATCCTAAGTCTAAAGCTTCTGATGTAAAGAAACCTCCAAGGCTTAAGGAAAAAGGCATTATGATCAAGGAAAAGTTAAATTCTGAAACTTCAAAGGTCAAGACTAGATCACAGACTGAGAGTGATCCCAAAGACAAAGGGAAATGAAAAATTTATGAACCAACCAAGTCACTGGACTTGAAAACTTCTCAAGATCTGATGAAACCAGTGTGTAAAATGGTTCAAGTAACTGATGGTAATCTTGTTGAAGATGAAACTGTTCAAATTATGAAAAGAAGAAAGATAAATGAAGATTCTAAAACAACCTCTGACACTACTCAAGTTGTTGTTCAGAATAAAGGACAGGAAGGTACATAAGAAACAACAAATTCTGATCAAGCTATCAAGACATCAACTACTGACAATGCTCAAGTTGATTTGGGGAAAATGATAATTGCTGATAAGAAGAAGCTGTTATAGAAGAAAGCTACTCCAGTTGAACCAAAATCCAATCTCATGATTAATCAACTTGCTACATTTGGGTTGAGAGCCAAGCAACCAAGAGATAGAGCTGGATTAGGTTCTGTTGAAGAGAAGATTCAAACAGGAGTAGAGGTTACTCTAAAAGATCCTTTCATATTAACAGACAAACCATATGAACAAATCAAACAAAGGCACCTTGACAAGGTGTTGTCTGCTCAAATTGTGATAGATGCTCATGACAAAGAGAATCTAAAAGAGAAATTGAACTTATTTCTAAATGATGGAAGGACTTATAGATTAGCTGATACTGATGTATTAAAGAAGTCTATCAGAGAACTTCAACATATTCACTATCTTCTGGAAGTGAAATCTGATGTTACAAGAAGATGGTCAGAATATATTTTGAAGGCTATAAGAGATCTATTCAGAATATCTGGTACAAAGACTTCTCATTACAGTCCAATAATTACTGAAGGTGATGGAAGAGAAATTCCTATGCTGAAGAATTCTGCTAAGGTGGAAGTTATTCTGAAAGGAAGATGCTTATGTTATAATGAAAACTCTTCATATCCTAAGGTTATCAGACTTGGTGATGGACTTGAAAGAACATCCATTCAAGCTCTCAGAACAGCCATTTATCAAATTGGTGATAGTAAAGAAGAAGAACTGATGCAGATCAAAGCACAGTTAGCTGAAGTTCTGAAGAAAGCTGAAGATAATCTGATAAATGATTTTGTTAAGAATCATTATGGATTCAGATTTATTCAGTGATGTTGGTAAAGCTGGATGTTTTGTAAGTTGTAATTAATAGTCTTATTAAACTCTTATTGCATTTGAAGTTAAATGATTTTGACATCATCAAATCTATTAACTTGTATGTTCTTGTATACTTTACAAGTTGGGGGAGATTGTTAGATATATTTGAGATGTCATGTCTAATATGTTTCATGTTTAGTGTTCAGATCTTAACTAACAGGAAATATCAGTTCATACTGGAATCAGGACTTACTGGAAGTCAGGACTTAAGGATATCATGACTTAGATTATCAGAAGATAATATCAGAAGATGGATATCAGAACTTAAGTACTGGAGGACTATCAGTTAAGGAAGGAAGCTGATTTACAGAAAAAAGATCGAGACTAATACAAGAAGAAGATATGCATGGAAAGAGTTAGAGGACTAGAAGAATTATATAAGATATCTGATTGATATATTTTAGGAGACATAATTATATTCCATATCAATTGGAAGTTATCTTGTAACTGTGTGTCTATATAAACACATACATAGGTTTGCTCTATAAGAGTTACGATCATCGAGAAGATCATACAATTGTAACCTAGCAGCTCTCGTGATATTTGTTCATCACTGAGAGAATAGTTCCATTATAACAGAGTTTATTATATCGAATACATCTGTTTTCTGTTACTTGTGAGCGTCTCAGAGAATTTCATCTTTTAGTTCGGACACGTTGGGTATCCATATTCTGGAAGAAAATCTTAATATTCTTTTATTATCCTTTTGACTCCCTTTCTCTTCTCCTGTCAACTCTTCCTGTTCATGGCTCATTACCTCTTCCTGACATCTTCTTATTTTCTCTAATAATTCTGGTTGAAAAGATATTACACACAACAAATCTGTAGACATGTTTGAAATACTGACCTCCATTCCAAGCTTCTCAAATTCCTTGATCAATTCCTCAGATGAAATGATCATATTTAATCTTTATTTTCTTCTTAGAGCATCTGCCACCACATTTGCTTTTCCTGGATGATAGTTAATCATACAATCATAATCCTTGATCAGTTCTAGCCATCTTCTCTGCCGCATGTTCAATTCCTTCTGGGTAAAGATATACTTTAAACTCTTGCAGTCCGTGTAGAGCTCACACTTCACTCCATAAAGATAATGCCTCCATATCTTCAATGAAAATACTATAGCTGCTAATTCCAGATCATGGGTTGGATACTTTTCTTCATGTGGTTTCAATTGTCTTGTAACGTAGGCTATCACCTTATCGTGCTGCATCAAAACACATCCCAATCCTTTGTACGACGCGTCACTATAGATCATAAAGTTTCCTTGATCATCTGGTAAGACCAGCACTGGAGAAGATACTGATATATTCTTTAGTTCCTAGAAACTCTCTTCGCATCTCTCATCCCATTCAAATTTCTGGTTCTTTTTGGTGAGCTTTGTCAATGGCGTAGCTATCTTTGCAAAATCTTGCACGAATCTTCTATAGTAACTTTCCAATCCCATGAAACTTCTTACTTCTGTTGGTGTTTTTGGTCTCACACGGTTGATTATAGCTTCAATCTTTGACGGATCCACTTTCACTCCTTTATTACTAATCACGTGCCCAAGAAATCGTACTTCTTTTAACCAAAATTCACACTTGGAAAACTTTACGTACAATTTCTCTTATCGCAGTATCTACAGAACTATTCTCAAATGCCCTGCATGGTCCTCTTCCGTCTTGGAATAGATCAAAATATCATCTATGAACACAATCATGAATTTATCCAAATATTTCTTGAATACTCAGTTCATCAGATCCATAAAAGCTGCTGGTGTGTTAGTTAATCCAAAGGCCATCACCAAGAACTCAATGTCCATATCTGGTTCTAAATGCTGTCTTCGAAATGTCTTCTGGTTTAATCTTCAGTTGATGATATCCCGATCTTAAATCAATCTTAGAAAACCATATGGCGCCTTTCAGTTGATCAAAAAAATCATCGATCCTTGACAACGAATACTTGTTCTTAATGGTCAGCTTATTCAGTTCTCGATAATTAATACACAGCCGCATACTTCTGTCTTTCTTCTTGACAAATAACACTGGTGCACCCCATGGAGATACACTAGGTCTTATAACTCCTTTCTCCAAAAGATCTTGCAACTGAGTTGCCAACTCTTTCATCTCCACTGGTGCCATTCGATACAGAGCTTTAGAAACTGGTTCTGTTCTGGGTGTTAAATCAATCACAAACTCAATTTCTCTGTCGAGAGGTAATCCTGGAAGATCATCTGGAAAGACATCTGGAAACTCATTGACAACTGGAATTGCTTCGAGCATGAGAACTTCTTTGCTGGTGTCTACCACATTGGCTTAATACGCCTCACAATTCTGACGTAATAACTTCTTTACTTGAGTTATCGTTAAAAACTTCTTTCCTGTTTACTCCCTCGAAATATCACCTTCTTCTTACTATCCAAGGTCTGAAGTCTCACTTTCCTATTCTTACAATCAATATGAGCGTTATTCTCTGACAACCAATCCATTCCTAAGATAATATCAAATTATCCTAACTTAAAAGGTATTAAGTTGGCATAAAAATGACGTCCTCCTATTTCAATATCACACTGTGGGCACACTCGGTCGACGGGAACTTGGTTCTTATTAGCTAATTCTATCATTAATGCTTGTTCTAACAATTCAACTTCGCGATGCAGTTTATCAACAAAATCTTAAGAAATAAATGACCTTGTAGGTCCAGAATCAATTAAAACTTTAGCATCTACGAAGTTGAATGGAAGCGTACCTGCAACCATGTCGGAACTTTGAATAGCATTCTTCATAGTCATATTTAATGTTCTGGCTTTGGGTTGAGCCGGTGGTCCTTTAATCCTTGGCACACCCTGAGATGGAGTACCTGCGATCCTTGGTATGTTACTCATTATACCTTGTGTTGGACAATTTTTGGCAATATACCCTGGCTTCCCACACTTAAACAAACAGCTCCTGAATTCTGACCTTGAGTCGGATTCTGACACATATTAGCAAAGTGTCCTTTCTTGCTACACTTGAAACACATCACATTGGTATTACAATTCCCAAAGTGCTTTCTGCCACAAAACTGGAAATCCGTTATTGGTGGACGATTGGACCTCTGCTGATTTGAATTCTGAGAACAACTACCTTGTCCTCCATTTCCTGATTGTGGTCTTCTGAATCTCACATTCTTATTACCTTGAAACTCTAGCCTTCTGTTGAAACGACCCAGGAAATTACCTTGTTATTGTCCTCCTCCTGAGGTTTCTATTTTCCTTTTCTTTCCATCCTTTTCCCTTTGAGACATGTCACTTCTACTTTCGATCACCATTGTTTTCTGAACCACTGCTACGTAAGAAGTCAACTCAAATATGGCCACTCTGTTCTGAATCCTAAATTTCAATCCCAGTTCAAATCTTCTTGCTTTATTTTCATCTGTTTCAACATGATCTGGCACAAACCTCGCCAATTCAGTAAACTTGGCCTCACACTCAGCGACAGTATGATCACCCTGTGTCAGATTCAAGAACTTGATCTCCATTTGGTTCTTTATATACCTTGGGAAATACTTCTCCAGAAACAGCTCTGTAAACCTTTCCCAAGTTACAAACTCACCTTTTTCCAGTGCTCGGGTGGATTCCCACCAATAATTTGCCTCACCCTTCAAAAAGTAATTGGCAAATTTAGTCTTTTGCTCAGCTACTGCTCCAATTAAGTCAAAAGCTTTCTCAATCTCTTTAAGCCATGCATTGGATTCCACGGGGTCCAACTACAACAGATTCCAGACAGGTGGATCTGCATCCTCTAACACCAGTAGTGGTGGATACAAAACATGGATGGTTGATCGGAGCACCATTAGATATTATAACTGCAATGAGTTAGGACACTTTGCCACAGAATGCAGGAAGCCAAAGGAAGTAAGGAAGAACTCTAATGATTCAAATCAGAAGAGTAACTCTAAAAGGGCTTACCTGGCAAAGGGAAGAAGCTGGGATGATACTGATAGTGAAGATGAAGAAGATAAGAATCTTGCTCTTATGGCTATTGATGGAAAAGCTTCATCGTCAAGAAAAGAGGTAAAATTTACTGATGCTGAATTAGTTTATCATCTAGGAGGTTCCTTAGATTATGCTCATCGTGATAATGAACTGTTAAGACAGCAGATCAAAGACCTTGAGAAAGAGGTCAATGAATTAAGACTTGTGCACATTAATCAAGACAAGTTAAAAGAACAAGTATCTTTTCTAGAGAAAAGAGTTGACTGTTATAGACAACTCGAAACTATTCTCAAAGACAAGATCACCGGTCTTGAGACTAAGGTTAGAGCCTACTTCAATTCTTGTTCGAAGGCTAAAGAGTTCTACAGTAAGCAAGCTGTTAATCAAACATCTGGAATAAGTTATGATTACAATGCTGCTTTTGAAGAATTAGGCATAAACTCCCCTCCTCATGTCTGTGCTAAAGGGAGGGAAGTACCACATGTGCTTAAGGGTGTTGACGAACCCCTCTATAAAGCATCAATTGCTGAACCATTTGATGCGACCTCTTCTGTTATTCAAGAAGAAATACGTACGGAAGATCATGCTAATGAGAAGGTTGTTTCTGAGTCAAGTGTGTCGAAAGTTCCAGTCAAAGTTGTGAAAGCAACTGAGACTAACTCAGACACACATGAGTTGGATAACAAAAATTCCATGTCTACCATCCATAAATTGCCTGTTGTTAATCACTCTCATAAAGCATGTGGTGTAGCTAATTGTATGTCTTGTGCTTTCAATTTGATGTATGCTTATTTTAATGGTAAGCATGTTTCTAATGATAAGACTACTCCTCGTCAGCATGTGAATAATAAGAAGAATGATAGGTCTAAGACTGCTAGTCCTTCTAAGGCTAGAAAGGAGACATTTGTGCCTAAGCCTAAACAGAAATTTGTTAAGGCTGTTTATAAGGTCAAATGTTCAGTCATTGAGAAAGTTGAGACCATGAAAATTAAAAATGTTATTTTGCCTGACAAAGGACAATTCTACACGTATGCCGGGCCCAACCAAGTTTGGGTTCCGAAGAAGGTCTAATCCATTTGTAGTGCAGGGCATTAAACAGGTGTAACCGGTAGTGTGGATTCTTGACAGTGGATCATCAAGACATATGACCGGAGATAGAGCCCTGCTATCAAATGTGGTTGAGAAAGCTGCCCCCCGGTTACCTTTGGAGATAACAGCAAAGGTTTATCTGAGGGATATGGCTGTTTGCAAGCTGGGAATGTTATCATTGTAAATTTGTATATTGTGCTAGGTTATTATCAAGAAGCAGTATCTAACATATAGCACCGGTGACGAGACTTGAGAATATTACGACATATCAGGCACCTGATGCACATTACACTTGAAATTGGACTCTAGTAAGATATGTACAAGTGTACTCCTGGTTGGTGAGTCAAAAGAGGAAGTCAATGCACCACAGGTCATGGACTTTGCAGCTGCAGATCTATTGGACTATGCAATCTCTTCTTCACAGTCTCACTTCAGGTTGGTATAAACTAGTGTACTACTCAAGCAATCGTCAAGGACATGGTATGACACTCTAACTGAAGTTACAGTTTAATATGAACTAGTAGAGTCGTCATATTAATAACTCTCTTATCACTAGGCACAAACATATTGTTTTATATGTGCAGTGAGTTTTAGGAGAAAATCAAACTTCTTTCTATATTAGTGATTTCTTATTTCATGTAAAATCCTTTGAAATCACTATTGTACATCATCTCTCTCAAAAGATTAAATGTATAATTTTCATTCATTATATATCTTAAGTACATTTTATCTCTCTATTGCCATATGTTCTGTGATACAGGTTCAGTCTCCAATGACTTTCTTTCATTGACAGTCATGAGGTTGGAAACCCACAACATCTATCCCATACTGTAAAGACAAACACAGAAACAAAACCAACCAACACTCTCTTACCACTAAATGTAGTATGAATGAGCGTGAGGGAGATAGTGCCTTAGTGCACCACATAAGGAAGGTTCTGAAGTCAACCCAGTAGCTCTGTCTCCTACATAGATGAGTAGTATTTAAACCGAGACAACTTCTAGCCCCCATACATCTTCACAAAAAGATGTAATGGCTGAAAAGGCACAAAAATAGTTACTAGAGTCATTCTCTCAACAGGGTGCGTCTATTGAATTTTTCCTGTCGGCCAAGGCATCCGATGTAGTGTCACCACTTCAAACATAAACAATTCTTGATGCACAAGGAGAGGTTACACACACAAAGGATGAGTTGACGGAAACAAGAGTTTCGACCATTTTAAGGTCAGATTCGATTGTTTAAGGTTCGTTAATGGACCAATTGCCTTTACAGGTGTTAGGAGAGGATACTGATCCAAAAGCCATATGTCAGTGATCAGTGTTTACCTCCCCAGGCTTAAATCCCCTGGATGCATCTGCGGATAGTGGATCTGACATAGGTGCAGATCGGCAACTTGTTGACAATGATTCAGATATTACCTGATGAGTCACAAGGAAATGTCTTCACAGACATTAGAAGGGAACCTTGATCTTTATGCTAAATTCTTTGGATCATTGTTTACCTTCCCAGAATTCAAATCTGGAACCCTAAAAGGGAAACTAGCAACTTGTAAATTATGACTCAGATCCATCTGACGAGTTTAACAAGGATGGGGATTTGTGAACTCCTATTGCACCACCTGTGACCTCCTTAAGGATGGCTAAGGTGATTTTTCTTGCAGGTACAGCTGATTTTTGGAGCTATGAGTGGAGTGATACACTTGTGAGAATGAGTGTAAACACGAGTGGAGAGAAGAGTGAAACACATGTGAGGTACACTAAACAGAATCACACACTCAAAGTGAGGAAGAAAGAGAAACACTTGTTATTTCTTTTCCAACCAAGTGAAATATGAGAACTCCTTCAGAAGACGGCATACATTCCTTCTTTAAGGGGGAGATAAAAGCTTAAGTAATAATTTGGAGGATTCCTCAACTAAGGGGGAGAAATAGCAGGGAGGAAGGAAAAGATCCTACATATGTATACTACACCACACCATTGTTGTTTGTAGTTGTTTGTAACTACGGTTCCTATTGTACGGGAGAGGTGGTAAACACAAGGTGATTTTCTAGTAAGGGAAGAAGCTGTTTTCAAAAGGGGAGTACCATTGGTTTTTATCTGCGGATCCTATTGTACGGGAGAGGTGGTAAACGAAGGTGATCTTCTTTAATCAGTTGATTCTCATAGGGGGAGAAGCAAGAGAGATATGTGCTTCTCAACAGGAAATGTGGTTGTACAAAAGAAGATGAAACTACTTGAAGATATGTTCAGTCTAGAGGAACATCTATTTGGAATCGGGAAAAGGTTAAATGTTATCCAGAACTTTTCTTCTATGTACTTTGCATTTCTGTTTATATCTTTTTCTTATTTGTTAGTTGAGTTATCCTCTAGGTATTTGTGTGTTATTGTCTAACAAACAAATAGGGGGAGATTGTAAGGGGGAGATTGTAAGGCATATGTCATAGCCTATTTGTACATTCGAGGATTTAACTCAACTCAAATAAGAATGTAATAAGTAAATAGTGGATCTACCGTCAAAGAGATCTCGCAAAGTAATATCTGTAAAAGGATTCAGAAACAAGGTTCATCTATAGACTTGAGGAATTAATTCACTGGAAGAAGTTCAAGAAATTGATCAAGCCTCAGTGATATAAATCAAGGTTGTGGATTTAATCAAGTGACAGAGATCTCGTCAGGGTATCAAAGAATTACAAGGATTTAATCTGAAGAAAATCAATTATCAAAGTCAAGACATGAGGAAACATCACGGAAGTTAGTCACTCATGAACCAGACAGTATATCGAGTGTCAACATTGAAGTGGTGGAATTGATTCATAATTCTCAGTGATTTTCAGAAGAATGGTTGCTGCTCAGGATTAGTATTAATTCTCTATTAATTAATTAAGTCATATAATTTAATTAAGAAAATAAATTATACCTGCAAAGATTAATTTATTTATTAATTGAATTAATTGATTAATTGATTCAGAATTAATATTAAGAATTTTCAGAAGTTTAATTGGATTAAAAATAGTCTTATATCAGCAAGACAATTGAAAATGAACTAGCATGACAATCTGGATTGTCATACCGATTGTCATGCCAAGTCATTTCAATTGTCATACCGAAAGTTACACTGGGAGGAGGATCCTTGCCAGTTCATTCAGATTGTCTTGCTAGTTCAATCAATAGTCTCACCGAAAGTCTTGCTAGCTCAATGGATTGTCTTGCTGAGCTAAAAGGATTGTCTTGCCAATTAAATCAAAGGCTGATTGATTACAAAAGCAACAGAAGCAGCAGAACAAAAAAATCATACAGAACACAACTCAAGAACAAAAACAAAGCAGCCGCCGAAGAAATATTTTATCCTTCATCTGCAAACTTCAAGATCATAATTTCTAGTTTGTAAAGTTAAATCCAAACCACTAGAAATCTTTATCTTGTTCTTGTGTAACTATCTAGCGGATCAAAATCCCTAGAACTTAATCTCAAATTGCGTTTAGCATTTGAATCTTTTTATTGCAAAAATATAAAAAGTTCATGTTGAATTTATTCTAGATTTGTGATAATTAATTTGAGATTAATTCCTTGTAATCGATACAGTTGTTGTAACACCTTTCAAGTTTAATAATATTCTTATTTAACTTGAATTTTGTTTCACATTTTTATTCCGCATTTAATTCGATTATTTGGTATTATTTGTATTCAACCCCCTTCTACAAACACATTGGGACCTAACAGAAACAAAACAAAAATTGCGGTTTAGGCTTTCTGACAATCAAACCCGGGTTGAATTAAAACCAAAACGGGTCCTGAAGAATATTGCCGGGTCGGGTCCAAGCCGGCCGGAAACTGGGATTGAACCCATAATCCGGTGGGCTATGTTGGTCTCCGGCGAGCTCCAAACACAATCAAAACACAACCCTTTTCCTTGTTTTTTGATCTTAAACAGTCCTAAAATCTCACAATTCTCCGATTATAGCCCCAAACGCAACCACCAGTCCCCAAAACTTAGATTCCGTCCAAACCTCCATTAAACTCGGCGTGACCTTGAATTTTTCGGAGAAAAACAAAATTCGATCATTCCTTAACCAAAAACAGCGATATATACATGAATTTGAAGCTGATTAACTGTACATCACATTCGTTTTATCAATATCAACAATCAATCCATCAAAACTCAGAAAAATCAAAATTAAAAATCGACAAAAATGACGACTTCGACTATCATTATTTAGCAACCAATTATTCAATATAAATGTTAGATATATTTGTGATGTCATGTCTAATCTGATTTGTTTAGTTTCAGAACTTAATAGCAGGACGTATCAGGACTTACTGGAAATCAGGACTTACTAAAGTCAGAACTTATATCAGAACTTAAGGCGTCAGGATTTATATCAGGACTTAAGTGCGGGTACTTCAGATATGGAATGCAGCTGATTTACAGGAGAGGATCTGGACTAAAAAAAAAGAAGATATGCATAGAGAGTTGGACAGCTAGAAGACTTATAGAAGATAATATCTGATTGATATATTTTAGAAGACATAATTATATTCTATATCAATTAGAAGATATCTTGTAACTGTGTACTATATTAACACAGCTTAGGGTTTACACTATATGTGTTATCATTCACGAGAACATTATTTATTGTAACCTAGCAGCTCTTAGTGATATTGTTCATCACTGAGAGAGTAGTTTAACCTACTTTGTAATAGAGCTTATTATATTGAATAAACTTGATTACTGTTACATACTTGTGTTCTAAATTGATTTGATTGTATAAACACTATATTCAACCCCTTTCTATAGTGTTGTGTGACCTAACAAGTGGTATCAGAGCCTCTCTGTTGATATACAAACAGTGATATCCAGTTTACAATCATGTATGACGAAACACAAACTCCACCCAAGCCCACCAAAACTCAAGATACTCAAAACAATCAAACCCACAGTCGATATGAAAGTATTAGGGTTCCCATACTGAGAGCATCTGAGTATCCTATATGGAAGGTAAAGATGGTTATGTTTCTGGAAGCCACAGATCCAGAATACCTTGATAGAATTAATGATGGACCATATAAGCCTACCAAGCTCTCTATTGCAGTTGCTGATCAACCAGCAAAGATGATACCAAAGGAGAAAGATGATTACACACCTGAAGACATATCATCCATTGCCAAGGATGCAAGGGTAAGGCATCTGTTTCATAGTGCGATTGACGATCTCATGTCAAACAGGGTAATTGGATGCAAGAGTGCAAAGGAAATATGGGAGGCTTTGGAGACAAGATGTCAGGGAACTAAAGCCATCAAAAAGAACATGAAGACTATACTCACACAAGAGTATGAGCACTTTGATTCAAAAGTTGATGAATCTTTAACTGATTTATATGACAGATTTGCCAAACTCTTGAATGATCTGTCACTGGTGGACAAGGAATATGATCTTGAAGATTCAAATCTAAAATTCCTTTTAGCTCTTCCTGAAAATTGGGATTTGAAGTCTACTACCATAAGAGACAACTATGACCTTGCTGAAACTACTCTTGATGAAATTTATGGTATGCTCAAGACTCATGAACTTGAGATGGATCATAGGAGCAAAAGGCATGGAAGATAGTCAAAGACAGTTACACTTAAAGCTGAGAAGGAATCTCCTAAAGTGGTTATCTCAAAGAGGGGCAAAGGAAAGACTCTCATCATACAGTCTGATTCAGAGTCATCATATTCTGATGATGATGATTCAGAATTTGAAAATTTATCTGAAGTGGATGTTGATGCAGAGATGATGCAATTGTGTGCTCTTATGGTGAAGGGTATCACAGAGATAGCCTACAAGAAATTCAGAAAGGGTAAGAAGTTTTCCAGGAAAGGTGGAAGTTCTGAAAAGAAAGGTTTCAGAAAGACTGAAGGCAAAGGAGGAAAGTCTGACAGAGGAGACAACTCAAATGTCAAATGCTACAATTGTGGTGAAAGAGGCCACATCTCTCCTGACTGCAAGAAAGGAAGAGGTGATAAAGGCCAGACACTTATCACAAAGAAGAAAAACTGGGCAGACACTTCAGATTCTGAAGAAGAGGTGAACTATGCTTTGATGGCAAATGCTGATAGCAGTTCTGAAACTACTGAATTGAAAGTACCTCAATCAACTCTTGTTTTTCATACTGATTATATTTCTAAGCTAAGATTATATCTGAAAACCATTTTCATTAGTTTTAGAGATCAGACTTTAGAAAATGAAAGATTAAAATCTGAAAGTCTTGCTCTTAAAAACAGAAATGACTACTTGGAAAAAGAGTTAGTTATATTCCATCAAACTCAGAAAGAAAGAAATGAGGCTTTTTATGTTAAAGATGAACTGCTAAAATTGAATAAATCTCTTAAATCTGAACTGGAAAAGGAAAAGGAGATAATCAAAACTTGGACTAACTCTGGAAGAACAACTCAGAAAATCTTAGAAAATGGATATTGGAAAGAAGGACTAGGTTATCTAGATAATAAAGAAGAAAAGGAAACTGTGTCATCTAAACCAAACTTTACCAAGAAAGATGAAAAGCCTAAAATTAATCTTGTCAAGTTTGTGTCAAATTCTGACAAGTCAAAATCTGAAAAGATGAAAGTCTTTAAAACAGAAGTCAAAGAAAAGTCAACTTCTGACAAATTAAAACATGATAAACCAGCTGTAGTAAACATTGGCTTAATGACAAGGAAGCAGCTTAAGAATAAGCTGAAAGAGATTAAAAATGTGAACAAGGTAAATGAAGCTAGGAAAAATAGGAATGGAAAGGAAGGTGTGAATAAAAGTAATAATTATATGCCTGTTCCTAATTCTCGTAGAAAGAAATGCTATAATTCTGAAAACTCTAACCATCTTGCTTCTTTTGCAGGAAAAATAAAGATATAAACTCTTTACCTCCTAGATCAGGAGTTAAGAGTCAGACTGTTAGGTTTAGACCACAAAATCCTTCTTTTCATTGTGGTAGTTTATGGCATTCTATTTATACTTGTAAGGAATATCAGAGTTTGTACTATGATTATTATCAAATAAAACCTTCTTTAAAGAAAGTTAGTGTAATTCCTTCTAGTGTAAATTCTGATGCAAAGTCTGATATAAAGTCTGATAAAAAGCATGTTAGCATAAACTATGAAACTAAATCCGCTGCAAATGCCAACAAACTTAAAAAGGCCAAAGGATTCAATCAAGTCTGAGTCCTTAATAGAAAAAACATCCTGGTTCTGAATAGTGGATGTTCAGGACACATGACTGGAAATAAAGCTCTGCTATCAGACTTTGTGGAGAAAGCTGGCCCATGAGTTTCTTATGGAGATGGAAACATGGGAAAGACTCTGGGATATGGAAATATCAATCTTGGGAATGTCATAATTGAAACAGTAGCTCTTGTCTCAGGAATTAAACACAATCTGCTAAGTGTGAGTCAAATCTGTGACAGAGGTTATCATGTGGATTTTTTTGAAGAACACTGTGAAGTTGTAAGTAATTCTACAGGAAAAGTGGTCCTGAAAGGTTACAGACATGGTAACATATATGAAGTTAGACTTTAAACAAATTATGATGGTTCTGCAATCTGTATGTTAAGTAGAACATCAATTGAAGAAAGCTGGAATTGGCACAAGAGACTCTCTCATTTAAATTTCAACAACATAAATGAGCTAGTAAAGAAAGATCTTGTGGGAGGACTACCAAAATCAGTATTTGCTCCTGATGGTCTTTGTGACTCATGTCAAAAGGAAAAACAAAGAAAATCTTCATTCAAGAGCAAAATTGAGCCTTATCACTTACTGCATGTTGATCTATTTGGTCCAGTCAATGTCATATCCATTGCAAAGAAGAATATGCTATGGTTATAGTGGATGAGTTCACAAGATACACTTGGGTTTATTTCTTGCACAAGAAGAATGAAACTACATCTGCTCTAACTGATCATGTCAGACAGCTGGATAAGTTAGTCAAAGATTCTGTTAAAATAATAAGAAGTGATAATGGCACTGAGTTCAAGAATTCATCATAGAAGAGTTCTACAAAGACCATGGAATAAAGCAGGAATTTTCTGCACCCGGAACTCCACAGCAGAATGGAATTGTAGAAAGAAAGAACAGGACTCTAATTGAAGCTGCATGAACTATGCTCGATGAAGCAAAGCTACCAACCTACTCTTGGGCTGAAGCTGTGCAGACTGCTTATTTTACACAGAATGCTACACTCATAAACAAGCATAGAAAAACACCATATGAGATGGTGTAGAAAAAGAAGCCAAATATGAAATACTTTCATGTATTTGGATGCAAGTGTTTTGTTCTTAAGACTCATCCTGAAAAGCTATCAAAATTTGATCTAAAAGCTGATGAAGGAATTTTTGTTGGATATCCACTTTCCACAAAAGCCTTCAAAGTCTATAATTTAAGAACAAGGGTTGTCATAGAATCTATCAAAGTATCTTTTGATGATAAAAAGATTACTGGACTTGAAGATTTCAATGATCATGATCAGCTGAAATTTGAAAATGAAGATGTAAATTCTGATTCTGTAAATTCTGATGACCTAAATCCTGATCCTGTAAGTTCTGACGGATTAAACTCTGATATCATTGAAACTGTGGTACTGCTCCAAAGGGAAATGCACCTGTTCAGGGGGAGCAAGCTGATGATCATACCATATCTCAAGACTCTTAAGAAGCATCAGAACCAGTCACTGGCTCTTCAAGTTCTGATTCATCAAGTTCTGATGAGCCAAGTTCTGATGAGCCAAATTCTGATAATTCTGGAAACTCTGATTCTTCAATTCCTGAAGGATCCAACTCAAATTCTGAAATTTCAGAGAGCATAAATTCAGGGGGAGCATCAGAAAATGCTGATGGAGACAGCATGGATCATGAGGGAGGATCCAGTTCTAGAGATCAACTTCCATCTACAAGGAAGTGGACTAAATCACACACACCTGACTTAATAATTGGAGATCCTGAAGCAGGTGTCAGAACTAGAACAACAACAACAACAAAAGAATGTCTCTATCATTATTTTCTATCTTAGACTGAACCAGAGAAAGTGGAAGAAGCTCTTCAAGATGCTGATTGGGTGCAAGCAATGTAGGAAGAGTTAAATGAATTTGAAAGAAATAAAGTCGGGGCCCTAGTGCCAAGACCAAAGGACAGATCTATTGTTGGTACAAAATGGGTGTTCAGAAATAAAACTGACAGTGATGGCATAATTACAAGAAACAAAGCAATGCTGGTTGCTAAAGGTTACTCTCAACAGGAGGGTATTGACTATGATAAAACATTTGCTCCAGTTGCTAGATTGGAATCCATAAGAATCTTTTTGACTTATGCTGCTCACAAGAAGTTTAAAGTCTTTCAAATGGATGTGAAAAGTGTTTTTCTCAATGGAGAATTGAAAGAAGAGGTATATGTTGAATAACCTCTAGGCTTTGTAGATCCAAAATTTCCAAATCATGTCTACAGGCTTGACAAAGCACTTTATGACCTTAAGCAAGCTCCAAGAGCATGGTATGATACTTTAGCTCAATTCCTTCTGGAAAGTGGATTTACCAGAGGCACAATTGATAAAATTCTGTTCTACCTCAACAATGGAAATGACTTACTTTTGGTACAGATATATGTTGATGATATAATCTTTGGCTCTACAAATACAAAACTTTGTGAAAGATTTTCCAAGTTAATGCAGTCAAGATATCAAATGAGTATGATGGGAGAACTTAGCTATTTTCTGGGACTGCAAGTCAAGCAAACTGAAGAAGGTACTTTCATAAATCAATTCAAGTACACCAGAAATTTACTCAAGAAATTTGGAATGCAAGACAGTACAACTTCATAAACTCCCATGGCCACTGCCACCAAGTTAGATAAAGATACTGGAGCATCAGTAGATGTTACTAACTACAGAGGTATGATTGGCTCTTTACTCTATTTAACTGCAAGTAGACCTGATATCATGTATGCTACCTGTCTTTGTGCAAGATTTCAGGCTGATCCAAGAGAACCTCATCTAATAGCTGTGAAAAGAATTTTCAAGTACCTCAAGGGTACAGCTGATCTAGGATTGTAGTATCCTAGGGAATCAGATTTTAAGCTAATCTCAGATGCAAATTTTGCAGGATGCAAGATAGATAGGAAAAGCACTAGTGGAAGCTTCCAATTTCTTGGAGGCAGATTGGTTTCTTGGTTTAGTAAGAAACAGAAATCAATTTCCACATCAACTTAGAAGCATAATATATTATTGCAGAAAGCTGTTGTACACAGATTCTTTGGAGGAAGAATCAGTTACTGGACTATGGCTTTGAATTTTCTAAAATACCTATTTAGTGTGATAATCAAAGTGCTATTACTATGACAGGAAATCCAGTTCAACACTCAATGACAGAGTACATCAGCATTAGGTACCATTTGATAAGGGACCATGTGATGGAAAGTACAGTAGAATTGCATTTTATCCCAACAGATCAATAACTAGCAGATATCTTCACAAAACCACTATGTGAAGCTACTTTTACAAGACTTGTAAATGAACTTGGAATGGTTTTAGGTTCTTTCTCAAAATCTGTTTAGTTTTTGTTCTCATGCATCAGACTTTATGATCAGTGTTTACAGATTGTCTTATCTCCATGTAATCTGTGCTTAAATTGTAACATATTAAATACTGATTGTTATTTGATGTGCTTCTATAAACTCTGAAAGTGTTTTGAATGTTCTGTGACTATTCTCTCCAATGAGGATTATTTGTTAGATGCTGACTTAGTAGTCTTTAACAGATTGTATATCCCATGTTTGAATTAGTTATTTATGTGGAAATTCATAACACAAGCACATTCTGATTTTGATCTTAGTCAAATTTACTTTGTGTATCTTATTACTAAGTCACAAACTAGATTATTGCTTCTTATCTGTCAAATTCTGTTGTCAGTAAATTTTAAGGATGAACTACATGCTTGATAAGCCTCACTTATCTGAAGAAAACAAAAGAAAAGAAAAATTGAAATCAGGTACTCCTTTGAGATCTAGAGTAATTTATGTGAGAGGGAAGATCCAAGTTGTCACACCCCAACTCTACCAATAGTTTAAATATAACTATTACAACATTTTAAAAGAAGTAAACATATCCAAATCCAAGATCTTACAGTTTAGGGTTTGGAACAGCCCAACACTACCATCTATTACATCTGATTTTTAAAATAGCGAGTCCTCACACAAAACTACTATCACTTATTCTACCTGAGCTCGAACATAAGCATCAACATCACAGGTCTTACGGGCGGTCTGCTTGAATCTAACCATAGCTGCTAGCTGAAATATCAGGGTAAAGCAAGGAGTGAGCCAAATGCTCAACAAGTGCTAAACAATACGATACCAAACATAAATCGAAATATATATTAAGGAATGACAGTGAGAGGACATAACCAATGATATCGAGAGATAAGACTTTTGGGTGGTGGCATCATTTTGTTTGTATCAAAACAATTTCAAAATCATACTCTTAATCAAAATCATTTTATGACGCTACGGATTACAGCCGGTGATCAGCCACGAAGCAATCCCGAACCTCGCTAGGTTCTAAAACATTAATGGGAATCCCTAGGCAACTTTTAAGCCTAATATAAGTATGGAAAGGACTCGCGTCTCAGTCCAGATCCACCATTCAAAGAAAACATTTATCCCCCTTTGGGACTGAAAACCCACATTTTATTTATTTCAAAAACTGATGCCGAATTATAACAATATCTCTTTTTACAGTAAACATTTTTATCAAGGGATTATAGATCAACTCGAAACACGGGGAAATGGTACTAAATCTCAGGGCCATGAATCACAAAACTATACTCTATTAGGGTAACTGAATGTTTTTCATATATCAAAGTTTGGACAAGGGGATTTAGTGAGGCTATTGGATATCATGAAGGGTAATGCCAAATTGGGCTTAAAGCAATGGTTTCTTATCAAGGTTCAAGTGCTGGATCATCAAGAAGGTAATCTTCATGAATACTAAGGGTGTTAAGGTATGCATAAATGATCTTTAGCTCAGGATATATCAGAATTGTCAAGCTTTAGAATAAGAAAGAGGGGTATCAATCAATGAGGAATTACTTTGATAAGTATCTGGCTTTCAGGGTTCAAGGTAAGGTTCTATAGGGGTTCAAGTATCAGGATGAGATATCAATACTTAGGAATCATCAGCATGTTAATCAAGAGAATCAACTAAGAGTTATAACTACCCTTTCTTTTATCATGTCATTCGAATTACTTTAATATACTATCGTGATAAGACTACTTTGTAATACGTACTCGAGGGTTCATGACATCTCTATATAATTCAAAGATAAACATAAGATACGCTTGATTTAATATATCAAATGACATAGGATAGTTGCAGCAATGTATGAACTATTAGCAGTGAATATGAAGGACAAGTTGAATCACTTGCCTTGAGAAAGGCTGGTCTGGTCTGACTGGTAGGAGCAACTGGAGATTCACTCGACCTTTATGGCAAGTTTTCCCTCGTCTCGAGATCCTACATAAATAATAATAATCCTTATTATGATATATTCTCACCAACTTAACCTATTTACAACCCGAATTTAAACACGGATGACACTTAGGCCTATATGCACTTAATTTATATTCACCTTTAATTTATAGCTGCACACACATAGCCACATAATCACATATCATATATTAATACCAAATAACACCATATACACCATAATGAAACATTAGGCTTGGATGATCTCGATCCCCCAACTTAAGTCACTTGGTCGCTAAACTAGACAAAGTCTTCTAATTTTGGCTTCCTAACTCGATGTGCCTTTACTAAACTATCCAAGACCTATTGACCCTCACTTGTGCCTTTTATTCTACTGACCTTATACTATCTTACAACTATGGTGGTCAACCTAAATCTCACTCCTAAGTGTTCTAAAACTATGTGCTAAGTGAAAGTGTTCACTGGTGCAAATTTCAGAATGACATCTATGGTTTCTTGAGTGCATTTGACACCCTTAAACTATAGGTTTTCCTTCAAAACTCTTACACAAGAATCTCCTGACATAAGGGCATCTCCAAAACTTGATGTGGCTCAAGGGCCTGGCTTGGGCCTTCTTGGGCCTAAGCTCAAAGTCCATGGTTCCCCTGTTTTCCTGGGCAGAAAACACCCTGACTTGAATTAACTTGTGACACATGGTTCTAACTCATATCCTATGAAATATGGCTGGAAAAACTTCTCTGACACTCCCTCTAACTAAGGCCCAACAGGGCCTAATGAGGGCCTACCCATGACATGGTCAAATCTCCTTATTTCTAAGTTGCAACAAAACTGTCCCCTACTGGACAGATTTTGTTATTCTACTTGTGCACCTAACCAAATGACATGCAAACCTCCAACCAACACCTAAAACCTTTTATATACTCCCAATACTAACTTCTAGTGCCTTGGGCCTCAAAGTGCACATCAATGATATGGTCAAAACTCACTCTAAATCTCAGGGTACTAAACTGATTTTCTGCAGAAATTATAACTCTCCTTTCTCCAAGGTTTTGACTTGACAAACTCAACCACCAACAACCCAATACCCAAACCAAGACTTAAACATGGTGATCTACTAAACTAACTCCCTTATACTCAAAATAATCTTGGTAGAGATCATCCTTACCTAAGGTGCAATCATGGCAAAACAAAAGAAACCACATTTCACAACTCACAAATCATCAAGTTTTTGAAACAACAAGTTATGCATTTTATAAAAGATATACATGACTTATTACCATGCATCAAGAAGCATTAATCAATATTAACACATTATTCCTACTGAAATTAAAGCTTACTAATAAAATCTTTCCAAATGATCAAAATCTTATAACATTCTAAGTGAAATCCACATGCATGCATGTCTTCGAGTTTTGCAAGCCAAACAACATGTTTTCTAAATATGTTTTACCAAGAGATTTACATGCAAGCCTAGCATGAGCTATATCTAGATGATCACTTAGCATGCAAGGGGTTTCATCAAATTTTCACTACAAAATTCAAGCCATTATCACATAAACATGCAAAAATTGAACAAAGCAACAAGAATGGTCTCAAGGACCATTCATTCGGCTCCCCTATGGTCATGGCCGAATGAAATGGAAGGGAATGGCCATTTAATATCAAGAGTTTCCTTCTCAAGACTTGGTACTTCTCCATTCCTTGTAGTCCTCTCAAAAACAACCTTAAATCCACAAGAATCAAGGTTGTATTTTGAGTTTCAACTAAAACCTTAACATGCAACCTTAAAACTTAAACTTTCTACTCAAAACTCTTTGAAATATAAAAGATCATGGTATGAGAAGTAATATTTACTTGTGTAGAAGGTGGAAACTTGATTGAGAAAGAAAGAAAATGGGGAGGGGGTTGATCTC
Organism: Apium graveolens; assembly: GCF_009905375.1. Classification (NCBI taxonomy): domain Eukaryota; kingdom Viridiplantae; phylum Streptophyta; class Magnoliopsida; order Apiales; family Apiaceae; genus Apium; species Apium graveolens. The sequence continues at coordinate 62,601,473 of NC_133655.1, forward strand.
GGCAAAACCCGAGAGTGAGGGGGGGAGGAGGCCGAGAGTGAGAGAGATGAGAGAGGGAAGAAAGAGTGTGGTGGTGAGTGGAGTGTGAAATGATCATGGATTTTACTTGTTTTATGGTTTTTGTTTTGATAAATGTGAGTGGGAATAGGAATTGACATGACTACCCTTCCACTTATACTTGGATCATTTTGCATGCAAGGGTAAAGAAGGAATTTGGCTAGAAATATAAGAGTTAGTGGGGTGGTAATTGTCTCTTTAGCCCTTTTGGATTGAATAGAAAGGATTTGCATGCAAGGACAACTATGAAATTTGCTAATTATGACAATTAACATTTATAAAGATTTATTTTTATAAAATAAAATACAAGTTCAAAAATTATAAAATTTATACCATAAAATAACTTGGATTTTTAGAAATTTTATAAAACTACTTTTGAAATTCGTGAACAAAATAACTTTTAAAAGGACATTTATTCAAGGTTTAAGATATTCCTTATAAATCAAAAATGAAAGAAATAAATAAACTTTTGATTTGAATAATCATTTACCACATAACAAAATTTAAGACGCAGAAATTCACATTCACACAAGCATACAATAGTTGAATATATTGGCATTCGGCTTTATAATTACACCAAATTTACAATTAATATTACACGAAAATGCCGGTTGTAACACAAGTGCATTGCTGGTATTAAGTAATATGCATTAGAAAAGCAAATTTTTCTTGGTGACTTTTGACATTCTCTGATTACTGGAGAAATATTCTGATAACAACATAAATTCTGATAGTAGTTGTAACTCATTTACACTGAGAAGCCACTGTCAAAAGAATTTCAAAAGATTCATAAAATGAGCACAAACAGTTGAGGTGGATACTTGCATAACTTTATTCTATAGTAGACTTCACAATTAAAGACATATTTTAAGCACTTTTCTTAGTTATGCCTTATTTCTAAGATATACTGAAGTTTATCAGACTTTAATCTTTATCTGATCATTTGCACATGCACACACTATCACTCCATAAGAATGATGAAAATTACTGTGGTGATTAAGTTGTTTCTGACAAACAGTTAAGTATCATTTGCATAAATTCTGAGGACAAGTTCTGATAAAAGTTTTGATGATTAAACTCTGAAAAAACCATTTAGTATTTGTGTGAAGAATCACAGAAACAGTCATTCACTTTTTGAGTATAGAAGCCATGTTCTGATGACCATTAAATTCTGATAATAGTCAAGTTCTGATGCAAATCCTGATGGAAACTCTGATGCTTATGTGGCACTATTTAATTACTTGAGTTATTTTTGGTATTTACTGTAACGGTCATATTTATCAGAAAATAATTAAGTGAGTTAAAAATAGTGATAATCATTTGGTTGATGGGTTGCGTGTTTGTTTTGGTAACATCACGAGAGCAATAATTACTGCACGTTTACCGTGTCCACTAATAATGTTTTGACTGTTTACATGCTGCAAGGTGTAAGATGTCTGTTCTACTTCACAAATATAGCCATTATCACGTGGAGAGTATAAATAGCAGAGTTAAAAGATTTTACAATCTTTTACCTACTTTTATTCCTTTCTACTCTATCTTATTCTCTCTCTTTTACTCTCTATTATTCTCTGAAGCTATTTTTAACAGGCATTTTATCAAACACCTTGCATACATATAACTTTTCACATAATTTCTTACAGAAATGGCACCAAAAGACGTTATCTTTCATGGAGCCAAGTTCGTCCCCAACAATTATATGGCTATTCTCACCAAGGACGATGCTCCATCATATCTTTACTTCATCCAAGACTTTCTTGCTCGAAGTGAGATTGGGTATGCTTTGACTCAACCACAATCACTCTCAGGAACACAGATACTGGAGTTTTGGAGGACTGGAGTTTATGATGATGATGGTGAAGATGGGTCTCCAAGCATCATTTTCACAACTGGGGAAGATGAGCACCTGGTTACTATATCTACTGTTTGACAAGCTCTGCATTTGCCAGAGAATTGTACTTTCAATGCTCAGATTGAAGATCCACTGCTACACGGTATGATGGCCAATCTTGACTATGAGAAAAGTTTGTCCAAGGTGGGACAACTGAAAAGGCCCCATATCAGAAGGGAGTGGAGTTTCTTTTTCGACTGCATCACCACAGCTTTTGCCAACAAATGCTCAAACTTTGATGCTATTCCAATTCCCAGTCAGCAAATAGGGTATGCACTTCTTAATCACACTAATTTTGATTATACTACTGCTATTTTGGGTTTTATTGGGGATAGGATGAAAGAGGACCCAAATACTGTTTACTTTGCTAGATTCTGTCAGCTTATTTAAAGTTTTTGTTGTGCTGATAAGCCCCAAAACTTTAGTGAGTCAATTCAACCTTTTAAACTTCATAAAAGGGCTTTCACTGACTTGTTAGCTGCTGATAACAAGAAAGAAATACTAAGACCTCTTCAAATTCCTCTATCTGTATAACAGTTCTTAGTAAACTCTGACCCCAACACATACACACCCAAATTTCCTGAAGTTGCACCCTCTCAACCTCCACCAACACAGCCTTCCAATACTCAACCACAACCTACTATCAACCAACTTCTAGTACTTCCCAAAAGGTGCCAGTTGTAAAATCTGCTACAACATCTAGACCCAAACCTTCAAGAGCAAAATATGTTCCTTAATCTCCACCAAGGAGAAAGAGAAGGCTGATTCTGAGAGATAAATCAGATGAAGATGAGGAGGCACAGGTTCCCACATCAGAACCTGTAGAAATAAAAGCTGAAAAGGTAATTTTTCAGAAAGAGGTAACTCCTCAGAAACAGACTGAAGCTGAGGGTTCTGGGATATTGAAAAGGAAAAGATCTTCAAGTTCTAATGATGCTCAAGCAACTCCTTCACAACCAACGTCCAGATCAAAGAAGAAGAGAGCAGGTGTGAGAATAACACAAGCTCAATATGAAGAAGCTGAGGAAAGGGATCAGGAATCTATGATCTTATCAGAACCAATTGTGATTGAAGCTCTACCTCAACCTGAAGAGACTATTTCAGACACAGTGATCACACCTCTTATCTCTCCAATCAAGGAAACTGCTATAGTTGAAGATTCAGGGTTAAGTCCTGAAATTGATATTCACAGGTTGAACATACCAACTGTCTTGTATCTGGAAGCACCACCAACAAATGTGTCAACTCCACCTGTTTCTCCAACATTAAATGCTTAAATTCCTTCTACACCAATTCTGGATGTAGAAACAGATGAAGTTATTCCAGAATCTCCTTCAGTTACACACACTTTTGTGTACTATAAGCAAGATTCAGACTCTTGATGAAGAAATTACTAAAAGATTGTTTCTCAAGCATAATGTTGGAATGGATTTAGAGACTCTAAAGGAGGAAGAAGCTAGATTTGCAGATGAGAAGACAAATCTTAGATCTAAAGCTTCTAGTGCAAAGAAACCTCCAAGGCCTAAGGAAAAAGCCATTGTGATCAAGGAAAGGTCAGCTTCTGAGGCTTCAAAGCCCAAGACAAGATCACAATTTGAAATTGATCCCAAAGCAAAAGGGAAAGGAAAGATTGATGAACAAACAAAGAAATAGGAGATAAAGATTACTCAAATTCTGATGAAACCTGTGTGCAAAATGGTTCAGGTTTTTGATGATACAGCTGCAAAAGATGAAACTATTGAAACTCTGAAAAGAAAGAAGATAACAGAAGAATCTAAGACAACCTCTAACATAGCTCAAGTTGTTCAGTAGATAACAGAAGAAAGATTTGTGATGTCATGTCTAATCTGATTTGTTTAGTTTTAGAACTTAATATCAGGACTTATCAGGACTTACTGGAAATCAGGACTTACTGAAGTCAGAACTTATATCAGAACTTAAGGCGTCAGGATTTATATCAAGATTTAAGTGCAGATACTTCAGATAAGGAATGCAGCTGATTTACAGGAGAGGATCTGGACTAAAACAAAAGAAGATATGTATGAAGAGTTGGACAGCTAGAAGACTTGTAGAAGATAATATCTGATTGATATATTTTAGGAGACAGAATTATATTCCATATCAATTAGAAGATATCTTGTAACTGTGTACTATATAAACACACCTTAGGGTTTACACTATATGTGTTATCATTCATGAGAACATTATTTATTATAACCTAGCAACTCTTAGTGATATTGTTCATCACTGAGAAAGTAGGTTAACCTACTTTGTAACAGAGATTATTATATTGAATAAACTTGATTACTGTTACATACTTGTGTTCTAAATCGATTTGATTGTATAAACACTATATTCAACCCCCTTCTATAGTGTTGTGTGACCTAACAATAAATACTAGAATCGAACCTCATGACCCTTTTAAAGCTATTCACAATCTCAAAAACAATCAATAATTAGCAGAAATAAAAAATAATTTCAAGAACAAGAACCTAAAATTCGATTTTACGCAATACTTCACCTCGATTTGCAAAAAATGGTATCAATAGAACGGGCTTGTCACGTGGATCAATTTGGTTATTAGAATGTCCTATTTGGTTCCCTGAATCATCCAAAATCATCAATAAAAGTTGTGCCCAAGAATTTCACCCTCAATTTTGTTCTTGATTTCTTCCTATTTTCTGAATTTTAATGAAAATAATTAAATAAAATAAAAATTATACAGCTATTTATATTAATCATAAAATTATACCCCCAAATAAATAATTAGGCCCAAAAATAATAATTATGTGGAATAATTTTAAAAGTAATAAATTATAAAATTTATGTCAAAATTTCCCAAAAATTGCGAATAATTCAAAAATAAAAAAATGTTGGGTATTTGAATCATGAGTGATTTTATAAAAATAAAAACATAAATTTTGTGGGCTTTGACGTCCCGGTGGGGTCCGGTCCGTTATTTTTGAAAAATCGAAACGATTCCTAAATTAACAGAAAACCCCGAATACACATAAAATGCATTCAAACACACATAAAACGAGATAAAACGAGTACCTTGATAAAGACGCTAATAAATACGCGTTCAAATTGCAGATCAATTCATAAAAATGCAGTTTAAACACATGACAATTACTCGAAAAATTTTCTGGTCCTTGCGGGGCCATATTTAGCAATTACTACATGTCATATCATGGAAAATAAATATTTTAACTTATATAAACACATTATATTTATTTATTTAACACATAATATTCATATAATTTTCCCGGATATTACATAGCTAGGTCACCAGTACCATCATATGCCTTGATGGCGGGCATTTTAAACTTACTCGAGATGTGGGCATTCATTATCTTTTCAGTGAATGGGGGGTTTGGATCATCGGGATCTCCTAGGGGCATCAGATCACTTGGATCAACCCTTGAGGCAATAGCCCTTCTTAGTGTTATACTTTCCAGGTCTATGATTGGAGAAAAATCCCTTTAACTCGCTACAAGCGGAGGTTTTGAGGTCAAGTGCACCTCCAGATCACGCTTCAATCTTTTGATCTCTGCTTTATGAGCCGTGATCCTCTCCTATACATCTTGGGGAATCATTCCGTGAGTGCTCCTGGGCTGTTGGTGGCCACTAGGCATTGGCTCCTTACCAGCACGCCTCCTCCGTGGAGCAACCTCATCGTCCGATGATTCGGATTCTCTAGAAGAGTAGGTTTAATGGATTCTTGGTTCTCAGGGATGGGATCCAAGCCACGGATGTATTGGGGCATCCGCCCTTGTCCTTTGCTTCGATTAGAGTGTCCACTTCCTCCAACCTCGGGGTATAGAATCATCCTGAAGGGGGGTTAATGGTCACGATCATAGAGAACTCATACCCAATGGGTTGAGGGTCCACTGTTGCATGTAACTGCTTAAATTGGGGATTCATCCCTTATTATGGATCTTCAATTGGGGGATTCCTCTCTTGAGGCTAGAACTCGGATGCCCCTACATGGGTTCCCCCACCATGGGTGGTGGCATATGTTGAGTGAGGAAGTATCTCCACTATTGAGGAGATCATTCATGATGGGATAGGTTCATCAGTTCCTATGTTGTTTCTGCTCTGTGTGTTCACCATTTTCCCACAGACGGCGCCAAATATTATGAAATAAAAACTAGGGTGCGTTAGTAATTAATGCTAGGGTTTGTGAGCTTTGATATTTAATGGCTTCTCTCGCGGTAGGGAATATCGGTCCTTGCAAGATGCCTACATCTATGTGTAGTAGAGAATCAAGCCAAAAACATAGTTCTAGGTTGTGGGGTAGAGATCTTTATATAAAGACTAGTCTAAGGTTAGACTTGTGTTGGGAGTCTTGGTGGACAAGTCTCCTACTTAGATGGTAATTACGACTCATGTATGGGAAGGAATTCCAGATCTTTTCTTGTAGGAATTTGTGTCCGTTTTGGACATATGTCTCTGCTCTTCTAGCCGTATTGGGCCTGGTCCATGAACAACTCATGTTCGTGGACCTTGACGACCTCTGCTAGTGGGCTTTGACCGCGTGGGCCGTCTCTAGTATGTTATGAGCCTAGACCAACCTGGTCTGTACGGGGCTTTGGACAAGAATTCCACACATACTTAATATGGCATTAAATGTATCTTTAGGATGTATTTTCTATCCATATCACCAAGCAATGTTGGGCATATTTGTTGTGCAAGACATGCCTGTACAATAACAAGACTAAGTCAAATTGACAGCCCTATGTAAGTTGTATTGTAATCTAAGTTTGCATATTGTTTTATACCACTTAAGTCTGTAAAAATACTCAAGGGCAGAATGGAATCTTTTTCTGTAAACAGTATCAAGCCTAACAATTCTATCTGGAAGAAGATCAAGAAGATCATGCCTCAGAAAAATTATGAAGAATCTTGGAGTTGAATAAATCTGTTTTGAGAAAAATATTCCAAGTCAATATCTCTACAAGTCACATATTAAGTGTTATAGAGAAGTCATTCGAGAACTCCCAAATGACTTATCGAGAAGTCAGGAAAAGCTACTAGAGAACTCAGAGATATCGACAAGCCAAATTGAAGACATGAAGATTGGAGATATTGACAAGTCATTTCTTTACGAGAGAACTTTGAGATATCGATAAGTCTATTTGTCACTAGTGAATGCAGAGTTATCGATAAGCCAACTTGTCATTAGAGAACTCAGAGTTATTGATATGCCAAAGTGAAGACATGAAGATGAGAGATCTCGACAAGCCAAATTCTCTTATAGAGAACTCAGAGACTTCGATAAGTCAAAACAACTATAAAGTGATTATAGATCTCGATAAGCCAATATACTTATTGAAATGTCGAGTTCTCTATATACCAAACTGGAGCTCTCGAGGTAAAACGCAAAGTACAAAGTGCAGACCAGTTCAATATCCAAGATTATCAATCAACAAACAATCTAATTAGTTGGATTGACAAGTCTACAAAAGCAGCTTGGAGAGTACAAGATCAATGGCCAAGATTAACTGGCAAAGTAAAGTAACATGCGTGCAAGATTAGCAAAAATACACTAAGCCAGAAATAAAAAGATTTGGTAATCCAAAAACAGGGTTTACTACATGCTATTGCATGATGTGTAATAACCAGTGTTTACTGTTCTATAAAGTAAACAATAGATGCTTTGTTAGATGTAATAATTTAGATCATAAATCTTGTATTCTCTCAAGGAAGTTGCTAAGTTTTTTATCAATAAAGAGCCTAGAAATTTTGTAGCAAAACATTCTTAATTTTAATATAAAATTAAGTGAGTTTTGATAGATTTGTGTTCACTATTTTATTTGTCTAAATTCAGTACTAACACATTTCACTACAAGATTTTAATTTACTTTGTTTATCACCATAAACACTTCAAGAAAAGCAGAAAAACACAAAAACACATTTACCCCCCTGTGTGTGATTCATTATCTAACAAGTGATTTTAGAGCAAAATCTGAAAGAAAACAGATTCAAGATCTTGGAAGAATGAATACACAGAAAATCAGTAGCATCAAAATCCCTACTTTTGATAAGACTAACTACACTCTATGGAAGAAGAAAATGTTGTTGTTTATCAGGATGCCCAATCCATTATATATTCAGATTCTCAAGAATGGGCCTTTCACTCTTATGGTAAGAGTTGAGGAATCTACAGAGGAGACATGGTCATTCCAGCTCATTATCCTCCTAAAGATCCTTCAGAGTACACTGAGCCCGAGAAAGAAAAAGCCTCCATAGATAGTGGCTTGCAGCTGATCTTGATAGAGTCACTTGACAATGTAATATACAATAACATTGTCAACTGTGACACTGCTAAGCAGATCTGGGAGAAGATAAAGATACTTTGTGAAGGAACAGAGGAAGTTAGGTCAAATCAAAGAAGGATACTGATTTCTCAGTATGGGGGTTTCATGGCTAAGCCAAAGGAAAGTATTACTGATGTGTTTGAAAGGTTTAACAAGCTGATTAATGACTTGAAGTTGTATGATAAATATTATGAAGCTGAAAAAGTGAACCTGAAGTTTTTGCTCCGAATCCCTGACCATTTGGAACAGAAAATTTCAGCAATCAGAGAAGGGAGAGACTTGAGCTGATTGACCATGGAAGTTCTATATGGAAATTTTAAAAACATATGAATTGGAAATGATTCAAAGGAAATCATTAAGAGATGGCCAAAGGCATGTTGTAGATGGTTCAAGTGCTCTTATTGTTAATGAAAGCCAGATCTCTAGTGATGAGCCAAAATTCCAGACTTCAAGTGTCTCAACCAGTGAGCAAATAAACAATGATTCACAGGAACAAGTCATACTGGAATTGGAAGAAGATGAGTTCTACACCCTGGATGAACTTAATGAGCTAGATCAGTCATTGGCCTATCTGGAAAGAAAGTTCTCTAATATTAGAGTAAAGAAGCCAAGATTCTTCAAGGGAAAAGGACAATCATTCAACAAAAACAACAACTAGAAAGGAAAAAGGAAGTACACAACTGATAGCAAAAATGGCTACAAAACTGGATCTGTTGACTGATCAAAGATAAGGTGCTATAACTGTGATGAGCTAGGCCATTTTTCTACAGAATGCAGGAAACCCAAGAAAGCAAAGAAAGACAAAGCTTATCTTAAACTGGAAGCAAAGTATGAATCTCTTCTGAAGAAACAGCAAAGAAAAGCCTATATTGCAGAGTGAAAGAGTTGGGATGATTCTGAAAATGATGAAGATGAGGATGTTGGAAATTATGCACTTTTGGCCTTGGAGCAAGGAGAGTCATCCTCATCAAAAACACAAGTACCAACTCTTACCACCATTGATTTAAATATGAGTCAATATAAGGAAACTGTTGAAAAGATGAGCACAAAAATATTTCACATTCATACAAGTATGGTTGCTGTTAATGAAGAGGTTAACAGACTGACAAAGATAAATGAGAAACTTGAAAATGAGAAACTTGAAAATGAGAAATAAGAAACTGAGTTGTTGCTGGTAGAGCTTGAAGCTGTGAAAAAATAAAATGCATATTTGAAGAACAACCTCAAGTGTGCAAATGAGATTAAAGCTGTGTTAAGGGAGAAGCTAGAAAAGAATGAAGTCAAGTTGATATCTTTCAGGGATGCATCTGAGTTGGTTGGACAATACCATGAGAAGAACAAGCCATGTGCAAATATTGCTATTGGTCTTGATTATGATGCCTTGAACAATAAGAAGAAAGCTGTAGGTGAAAAAGGGAAAGCAAATGAAAATGAAGATGTTCCGGCTATGTTGAAAAAGGATGGTTCACCTATGTTCAAAGCATGTGAAGTAGATTTCAGTGATGAAGAGTTGATCATAAAGCAAGAAATTGCTGATGAAGACAATACGAAGAAAAATGCAGAAACAACTCAAACTTCCAAAGCTGAAAAGGAGCTCATGGATAACCAAGACTCAAAGACACCTGTCAAGGAAACAAAAACTGAAGATGCAAGAAAGAAGAAGAAGAATAGAAATGGGACGATTGGGATAAACAAAAGTAACAATTTTTCTTAAGTTACAGATGCTCCAAGGAAGAAATTTGAACAGTGTGGCTCTGTGAATCACCTAACTTACCTTATTTAAAAGGTTGTTAGCAATCTAGTTGAAGAAGCCTGCAAGTATAATGAAGCCAAGGCAAATTGTAATAACTCGAATTTTTGAGACCTTTTAAACGTTTAATGAATAGTAACCCTAACGGACGGGAAAAACTTTTGAGCCCATACTATGTAGTGCAGGAGAAAATGAGTTTCGGAGTTGATATTACGACTATACGTAACAAATGAGTGTATGTAAACGCTATTAGTTTTTGAAGAAAACAAACTTTGAAAAATGACCGTATTTACGACTCATCGAGGATTACGGGAATCACAATATAATTACGAGATTAAAACCCTACGGATTTATATTCAAGTAGGATAAATAAAAATATAAGGAAAGAATATGAAAGGAATTACTTCACAAACCGTTTACGAGTAAGTATTACGAAGAACGTTTAAGTAACCGAGCGAACGCGTAAACGAATAAATAAATGTAACGCACTAACTAAACCATGTTAAGGAAGTAACCATGGTCACTTCATCAAATAGTGAGTTAACCATAGGATGATCAAGCTAGCTAGGAAAATAGTGTGTTAAGGAAGCTAACCAAGTAGTTTAGCTTGTAACCTAGCAAGCTATTAAGATTTTTCCCTAAGATTTGCAACCAAGAATCAACCTAGAATGCTATACTAGGAGAATAAAATCAATTACAAAGATATCACCTCATCTTCCTAGAAGCAACCTAGAAAAGCATCCAAGAGAAGCAACCAAAAGTAGTATAAATACCCCCTCATCACAAGCTTCCATTAGGCTATATCAAAAAAGGGAGAGAATTCAAATTCAAAACTCCAAGTTCTAGCTCTTGTAAAATCATCCAATTAATTCCCAAGCCTCCTAGCAACTAAAATAAGTTAAGAAAATTCTTTCATCTCTTTTTATCAAGGTTTGATGGGTGGAATAAATTCAAGAAACTCACTAGTGAACAGTAACCTCTCTTTGGTTTCTTGATTTCAATGGTGATTTTAGGTTCTAAAAATCATACCAAGCACTTCCAAGCCTCCACCATCCTCAAGAAAACATCTCAAGCTTTCAAGAAAGGAAAAAATCGTTGGCCCAATTTTATTTAAGATTCATTTTTAAGATCCATTTAGTACGTGGTTGTAAACATAGTATAATGAGTATTATTGGTGAAATCTTGATGATTAAGTTAAGTAGATTTAAGGTTGGTTGTTGTTTCCTCAAGAACATGATGTTCTTGAGTGGATTTTGTGTGTTGATGATGATATGATGATTGTTGGTGGTTGTGTTAAGAGTTAGGGCGCAAACGAAACCCCGATCGTAAACGTAACTTCGTTAAAACCAACAAATCGTAACTTTAAGTTTCTGCAGAAAGTCCCGAAGTGGTAAACTGTAGTTTCTTGAAAAATAACCGTTTTTTAGGATAGAAAATTTTATAAGGATCGTTTAGGCGCTTGAATCCCTTGATTCCGATTTACGGATCAAAAGTTATGACCGTTTTAGTAAAAGTGATTTACGCGACAATAACTGCTACAAATTACGAACTTTGAAAATATAAAGGATCGATTTAAAAGTGTTCATAAATCATGACTTTTATAAAGAGAATAAAATATTGAGTTTCCTAACAGCCATAAAAATATTAAGTGAAAATAATTATTTCTAAATTTTATAAAAATGTTGGAGCCGAGACCGCGCGAGTAGAAACCGTAAAAATCCATAAGCGGAGCCGACGACGATAATGAGAATGAACCTGCGATACTTAGAAAAATGAAGTGACCATAATGTAAATATGACTTAAAGGAATAAATAAGGAATAATATAAGTTGAGAGGGTGCATAATAAGTAGCACATGAGTGCGAGTCGCCGTAAATTAGAACGGGACCTCACGAAATGACTTGTGTTATGGTTATAGATTTCTGAGCGGAACCTAGAGCATCCTCCACCTCGAGATACCCAGGCAAGTTTACGAACCCAACTCCATTTTACTGTTGTGTTGTGAAAAGATTGTTTTACTATCATTGCATAAATACCATGTTAGTCATGATACGTAGTTGTTGAATTTTCGCATAATATAGCGATGATGTACGATAAGTATATATCGTGAAATGTTTATTCCGCTTTAAGCGTGACATATTATATAAGACCGAGAGTCGGTCGGGATTTAAGATAAAACCCGGGAATCATTCCGGTGATATTATAGCACGATTATAAGTCCATAGTAGTACGTTTTAAAGGGACTCAACGTCGACTTACGAAATATTAAAACACCTCGAATTTTTATTAAAACGATTTCCCAACGATCATATTCCCTCAACTATATTTTATTGTTCGAATAATAAATATTATATACTTATTCCTTTATTATAGGAGTAGTATACTCCAACGTTTATTTATTTCAAACTCGATTAATCATTATAGATTATTAATTATGTAGACACAAACTAGTTGAGGAATATTATTTTAAATATTCTTTTAAAGAGTAAACTCATTCGAGGTTTAATTATCTATCGATTATCATTTAATTATTTATTAAAGGGTTTATTATTGATTTAAAAATCATAGATCCTGATTTAAAACATACTTTCTGATTTCGGAATATCATTCGAATAATTTCATATTATCTTAGAACATTATCCCGACTTATTTAATATTTTGAATATAGTTTCAAGTAGAAACTTTTCCCCCTTATTTAATTATCTGTTGACAACGGTCAACTCACATCCTTAGTATTTCCTCCGAAACTTTCCGAAGTACATATATATATATATATATATATATATATATATATATATATACAGTAAAGCTATGCCTATCAACAAGCTAAATGCTTGGAGGAACTTCGATGTGGTTCGAGTTCTCGAGATATGATAGGACTTTCTAAAGGACAAGGGAGGGGTAGGATCCAAGTACTTCGTGTATTTGATAGACTACTGGTACCGTAGGAGATGATACAATATGTACCTATGGACCTCCGAAGTGTGTGTATACCTGAAATGATGAAACATAGCCCGTATGCGGCAAGGGTGATAACCGAGATGTGAAGGTGTCATCCCTCTACTAGTAGAAAAGGTTACTTTTATCGCAGTACGACTGATCATCGTATGCGGTGGCTCCAATGAATGTCCTAATTCTTCCAATTGGAATTGTGATCCAATACCGTAACCCAAGCCTAGGTGCTGGGATTACAATTAAGGTATTCGCAGGTTATTTAAATCCCCTAAAGTATTGTTTTCATAAAAAGGTGTGTATCACCAAGGAAAACTATTTTCGAATAAAACATAAACATCATATATGATGTTATCATACAGTCATTTTCATACTGTACATTATTATGCTGGGCATTATAGCTCACACTTGTTTTCTTAAATTGACACAACACAACAGTGAATCAAGATGCCTTCCATGAGAACCGTAGCCATGAAACGGGTAGGAAATGGCCATCTGTTCCGTAGATAGTTTGGTGTTGTACCACAGGTAGTCAGAATAAACTGGATTAGTTTTCAGTTGTTTATAGTTCAGCTTATTTATAAGTATGACTTATGTAAGGTAATAAACAAGAAATGTATATTTGGCCGGCGGACTAGCCTTACCTAAAGGTCACTCCCCGGTAAGATTAATTACTTTAGGGTTGTAATAAACATCACTTGATGGTTGACAATTACTCTAGTTATGATGGTTCGTTTCCAAGATAATAACCTGTAAGTGTGTGTGTGTGTGATAAGTGTGGGGTCGTGAAGTGTGAGTATTTATATACTGTAGTGTGAGTTGTGTGAGTTTAGATGGCGTGGCCTCCGAGACTCCTGACCCCGGGTTTTGGAGCCACCCGACTAGGATACCCAGGAGATTTCAGAGCTGCTTTCCCAGCCATAGCCCGATGAGAGATCGATGGGATCGAGCTCCGTACCAGGGTTCAGATGAGGATGACAGCAGTGGGAGGATACATCCCAGTAGTTGATGCACAGCTGATGATTGCAGGAGCGATGAGGAGGGTGCGTGACCTCACTCGCATTGATAGTGACTGAGAGACTAGTGACTAGATATGGACCTTGAAGAAGGCTGGGTGACTTGTCACCAATTTTGATAGGATAGCTAGTAGTAGATAGCGTTCCTAGCCCTTCAGGGTACACAGCTTATGTATTTTCATTTCAGTATTCAGAACTAGTAGTGATAGATTATAATCAGGCATTTATGAACTCGGCTAGTTGTTTCATCCCCAAGATATAAGTGGGAGATCCTATTAATATATATCTAAGCAGTTATTAAGAAATGATGTCTATATTATTTTACTTTATAAAAACCTGCTAGATAATAAATGACATGCTTACATACGAATAAAATAATCCAACTGTTATAATTACAACTATGTTGACCAATTTGCATTATCAGAACAATGTCACCCCGTAGAAGAGGAACCAGGCCACAGCCCGCAGAATCTGTTAACCAGCAACGAGGTGACCCTGTAGTGAATGAGGAAAGTGAAGAGGACCTAGACTATAATGAATATGATGAGGAAGAATATGTAAAAGAAGAGGCTGAGGATACCCATCAGGGAGGGAACCCCATGAATGAATTTATAGAACTGTTAAGAGCAAATCTGAACCAACAGCCTATTCCACCACAGCCACATGCTGCCCAACAGATTGCAGCTACTGCCTTTAGAGCCTTCAAATCTCTCAAACCCCCAGAGTTTCTAGGATCTACCGACCCCATTGAAGCACGGGCCTGGCTCAAAGAAATAGAAAAGTCCTTTGAGATACTAGGTGTTGAGAAACTACATAAGACTATTTTCGCTTCTTACATGCTGAAAGGAGAAGCTAACTACTGGTGGGAGTCCAAACGAAACCTAGAAACTGATGCTGTGATTCCATGGGATAGATTTACCCGACTGTTCTTAGACAAGTATTTCCCTAGGTTTATGGAGACCCAGATGGAGATTAAGTTTCTGGAATTGAAATAGGATAAGATGATTGTGGCAGAATATGAGGCCAAATTTACTGAGTTGTCAAGATTTGTACCTAAATTTGTGAACACCGAAGAGAAGAAAGCGCGAAGGTTTCAGCTTGGTCTGAAATAGTGGATACGGAACCGATTGGCAGTGTTAGAGATGACAGACTATGCCACCTTAGTACAGAAAGCCTCGATTGTTGAAGCTGGCAGTGAGCAAAGTGTGAAGGAGAAGGAAAATAGGAAAAAGAAAATAGGAAGCCAATGAATAGGAACCGGAAACAGGAGCCTTCCGAGCAGGTTCGTCAGGGGAGCGGTGTCACAACCTGCACAAGGCCCCGGATTCAGAAAGGCCCCGAGCGAGAGTGTTGGCCAACGCGGCGGACAATCTAGGGCAACATTTCATAGCCAACCCCGTGCCCCAATACCAGAGTGCCAGACCTGTAAGAGAAGACACCTTGGAGTGTATACCCAGACAAGAGCCTCTCTGAGATGTTACAGGTGCGACCAACCCGGACACCTTGCCAACAACTGTCCCCAATATAGCAAGACATGTTTCCAGTGTGGGAAAGTAGGACACATAAGGAAGGATTTCCCGATAAAGAAACCCCCAGCCTTAGGTATGAGCAGAGCTACGTCCAACCGACCCCCAGCTGCTAGGACCTTCAACATGACTGTTCAGGATGCTGTTCGAAACACTGATGTGATAGAAGGTACCCTTTTGTTAAATTCTGAACATGCAAAATATCCTATTTGATTCTGGAGCAACCAAGTCTTTTATATCTCAAGATTTTGCTAAAAAGTTAAAACTTAATGCCATACCCTTACGTGAGATATTACGAGTGGAAATAGCAAACAAAGAAATAATTCCTGTAAATCAAATACACCCTAAGTGCAAGTTGAAATTAGAAGGGAAGATCTTCGAGGTTGACCTAATCTCATTCGCGTTAGGAGAATTTGATGTAATCTTAGGAATGGATTGGTTATCCAGTAACGGAGCGCAAATAGATTGTGAACGGAAGAAAGTAAAGATAAGAGTGTAGAATGAAAAAGAAGTAGTGTCTAAAGGTCAACGACAGAACCAGAAATTTCTACCCATGCTACAGGCAAAAAGATTTTTAAGGAAAGGTAACGAGGCCTATTTGGCTTATGTGATAGATACCAAGAAGAAAGTCCCTAATATACAGGACATACCCGTAGTAAATGAATTCGAGGATGTATTTCTAGATAACTTACCAGGATTGCCACCTGACCGAGAAATAGAGTTCGCTATAGAATTAGCACCAGGAACGGCACCAGTATCCAAGGCCCCATATAGGCTAGCCCCAGTTGAGATGAAGGAACTAGCTTCTCAACTACAAGAGTTATTAGATACTGGAATGATAAGGCCTAGTGTGTCACCAAGGGGAGCGCCAGTACTGTTCGTAAAGAAAAAGGATGGCAGTATGAGATTATGCATAGACTATCGAGAGCTGAATGAGCTGACTATTAAGAATAGGTACCCTCTCCCCAGGATTGATGACCTATTCGACCAACTCAAAGGACCTGTACATTTTTCCAAAATAGATTTAAGAACAGGATATCACCAGTTGAAAATCAAATCAGAAGATATACCGAAGACTGCTTTTTGCACTAGGTATGGACACTATGATTTTTTAGTTATGTTGTTTGGATTAACCAATGCACCCATAGCCTTTATGGATTTGATGAACAGAGCGTTCAAAAAGTACCTGGATATATGTGTGATAGTTTTTATCGATGATATTCTGATCTACTCAAAAAAAGAGCAAGAACACGTAGAACATTTGAGGATAGTCTTACAAATCTTGAGGAATGAGAAATTGTATGCCAAATTCTCGAAGTGCGAATTTTGGTTGAGACAAGTTCAGTTTTTAGGCCATGTGGTGAGTAGCAAAGGAGTTTTAGTTGACCCTTCCAAAATAGAGGCGGTATCCAATTGGGAAAGACCAACTACCCCAACGGAGGTTAGGAGTTTATGGGTTTAGCAGGATATTACCGAAGATTCGTGCAAGATTTGCTAAGATAGCCGGTCCACTGACTAGACTTACCCGGAAGACAGAAAAGTTTGTATGGACAGAGAAATGTGAGGAGAGTTTTCAAGAACTGAAAAGGAGGCTGGTGTCAGCACTAGTGCTCGCTCTTCCCAATGGAAAGGGAGAATTTGTGATATACAGTGACGCATCGCTTAAAGGATTAGGATGTGTACTGATGCATCATGGAAAAGTTATAGCGTATGCCTCTCGGCAATTGAAGGAATATGAGAGCAGATACCCTACGCATGATCTAGAATTAGCAGCCATAGTATTTGCCCTAAAAATTTGGAGACACTACCTATACGGTGAGAAATGTGAGATCTACACTGACCATAAAAGCCTCAAATATATTTTCACTCAAAAGGAACTGAACATGAGACATAGGAGATGGTTAGAGTCGATAAAAGACTACGACTATAAAATTTTGTATCACCCGGGTAAAGCCAATGTGGTGGCTGACGCCCTTAGTAGGAAGGAAAGACTCAAGATGATAATGACATCGGAGGAATTGGTTAAGGAATTTGAGAAGATGGAAATTGACGTGAGGATGACCGGTAGAGGAACGGAAGGATTTTTTGAGATTAAGCTAGTGCCAAAGCTGACCGAAAAGATATGAGTATTTCAGGAAAAGAAGATGAGTGAGGAAAGAGGAACATTGACCGGTGAAGAAGTGAGATGCGAGAAGGATGAGAAAGGGATCATGAGGTATGCATCCCGAATTTGGATTCCCAATGTACAAGAGTTAAAGGATGAGCTGCTGCACGAAGGACACAGCTCTAGATATTCAGTCCACCCAGGAAGTACGAAAATGTACCGTGACCTTAAGGAATATTATTGGTGGCCTAACATGAAGAGAGAAGTAGCAGAGTGGGTCAGTAAGTGCTAGATATGCCAGAGAGTGAAGGATGAACATCAGTGACCTAGTGGACTATTACGACCCCTAGAGATTCTGGAATGGAAATGGGAGCATATAGCCATGGATTTTGTGACAGGCTTACCAAGAACAAAGACCAATCACAATGCCATATGGGTTATCATAGATAGATTGACCAAGTACGCACACTTTCTACCAATCAACGAAAGATACACCATAGACAAGTTGGTAGATATTTATTTGAAGGAAATTGTAGTGAGACACGGCGTTCCTGTAGCCATAGTGTTAGATAGAGACCCAAGGTTTAATTCCCGATTTTGGAGAAGCTTTCGGGAATGCGTAGGCACCAGACTAAACATGAGTACCGCTTACCACCCCCAGACTGATGGACAAAGCGAAAGGACTATTCAGACCCTAGAAGATATGCTACGAGTGTGTGCCATTGATTTCAAAAGAAAATTGGGATGACAACTTACCCCTGATCGAATTTGCTTACAACAATAGCTATCATGCTAGCATAGGAATGCCACATATGAAGCTCTTTAAGGAAGAAGATGTCGTTCTCCCCTGTGTTGGGATGAAGTCAGAGAACACAAGATATTAGGACCAGAGTTAGTCCAGCAGACCAGAGAAATGGTAGGACTCATCAGGAAAAGACTGGTAGCAGCCCAGGACAGACAAAAGAAGTACGCCGACCAGACCAGAAAGGATAGGGAATATGAAGTAGGAGATTCTGTGCTATTGAAGGTATCTTCGTGAAAAGGAGTGATGAGATTTGGAAAGAAAGGGAAGCTGAGTCCCAGATTCATAGGACCCTTTGAAATTTTGAGGAGAATAGGACCTCTAGCTTACGAGCTCGCCTTGCCTCCTAATTTGCAACAAGTACACAACGTGTTCCACGTGTCTATGTTAAGGAAGTACCACGTAGATGCACGACATATAATAGAATACGAGCAGGTAGATTTACAACCAGACCTGACCTACATCGAGCAGCCAGTAAGGATAATGGACCAAAAAGAACAAGTGCTGAGGAACAAAACTGTGAAGCTGGTTAGGATCTTATGGAGAAATCAAAATGTCGAAGAGTCAACTTGGGAACTGGAAGACGCAATGAGGAATAGATATCCCCACTTATTTTCTAATTGATTTCGGGACGAAATCCTTGTTAGAGGGGAATACTGTAATAACTTGAATTTTTGAGACCTTGTAAAACGTTTAATGAATAGTAACCCTGACGGACGGGAAAAACTTTTTAGCCCACACTCTGTAGTGCAGGAGAAAATGAGTTTCGGAGTTGATATTACGACTATACGTAACAAATGAGTGTATGTAAACGCTATTAGTTTTTGAAGAAAACAAACTTTGAAAAGCGACCGTATTTACGACTCATCGAGGATTACGGGAATCACAATATAATTACGAGATTAAAACCCTACGGATTTATATTCAAGTAGGATAGATAAAAATATAAGGAATGAATGTGAAAGGAATTACTTCGCAAACCATTTACGAGTAAGTATTACGAAGAACGTTTAAGTAACCGAGCGAACGCGTAAA
Source organism: Apium graveolens (assembly GCF_009905375.1). Lineage (NCBI taxonomy): Eukaryota > Viridiplantae > Streptophyta > Magnoliopsida > Apiales > Apiaceae > Apium > Apium graveolens. Next base: position 62,620,925 of record NC_133655.1, read on the forward strand.
CGATTAAATAAACGTAACACACTAACTAAACCATGGTAAGGAAGTAACCATGGTTACTTCATCAAATAGTGAGCTAACCATAGGATGATCAAGCTATCTAGCAAAATAGTGTGCTAAGGAAGTTAACCAAGTAGTGTAGCTTGTAACCTAGCAAGCTATTAAGATTTGTCCCTAAGATTTGCAACCAAGAATCAACCTAAAATGCTATACTAGGAGAATAAAATCAATTGCAAAGATATCACCTCATCTTCCTAGAAGCAACCTAGTAAAGAATCTAAGAGAAGCAACCAAGAGTAGTATAAATACCCCCCCTCCCATCACAAGCTTCCATTCGGCTATATCAAAAAAGGGAGAGAATTCAAATTCAAAACTCCAAGTTCTAGCTCTTGTAAAATCATCCAATTAATTCTCAAGCCTCCTAGAAACTAAACTAAGGTAATAAAATTCTTTCATCTCTTTTTATCAAGGTTTGATGGGTGGAATAAATTCAAGAAACTCACTAGTGAATAGTATGAATAGTAACCTCTCTTTGGTTTCTTGATTTCAATGGTGATTTTTGGTTCTAAAAATCGTACCAAGAACTTTCAAGCCTCCACCATCCTCAAGAACACATCTCAGGATTCAAGAAAGGTAAAAATCTTTGGCCCAACTTTATTTAAGTTTCATTTTTAAGATCCATTTAGTATGTTGTAGTAAACCTAGTATAATGAGTATTATTGGTGAAATCTTGATGATTAAGTTAAGTAGATTTAAGGTTGGTTGTTGTTGCCTCAACAACATGATGTTCTTGAGAGGAGTTTGTTTGTTGATGATGATATGATGATTGCTGGTGGTTGTGTTAAGAGTTAGGGAGTAAACGAAACCCCGATCGTAAACGTAACTTCGGTAAAACCAACAAATCGTAACTTTAAGTTTCTGCAGAAAGTCCCGAAGTTTTAAACTATAGTTTCTTGAAAAATAACCCTTGTTTAGGATATAAAATGTTATAAGGATCGTTTAGGCGCTTGAATCGCTTGATTCCGATTTACGGATCAAAATTTATGATCGTTTTAGTAAAAGTGATTTACGCGACAAAAACTTCTACAAATCACAAACTTTGAAAATATAAAGGATCGACTTAAAAGTATTCATAAATCATGAAATTTTTACAGAGAGTAACATATTGAGTTTCCTAACTTCCACAAAAATTTCAAGTTAAAATAATGATTTCTCAATTTTATAAAAATGTCGGAGCCGAGACCACGCGAGTAGAAACCGTAAGAATCCATAAGCGGAGCTGACGACGATAATAAGAATGAACCTTCGATACTTAGAAAAATGAAGTGACCATAATGTGAATATGACTTAAAGGAATAAATAAGGGTAATATAAGTTGAGAGGGTGCATAATAAGTAGCACATGAGTGCGAGTCGCCGTAAATTAGAATGAGACCTAACGAAATGAATTGTGTTATGGTTATAGATTTCCGAGTGGAACCTAGCGCATCCTCCACCTCGAGATACCCAGGCAAGTTTACGAACCCAACTCCATTTTACAGTTGTGTTGTGAAAGGATTGTTTTACTATCATTGCATAAATACCATGTTTGCCATGATACGTAGTTGTTGAATTTTCTTATAATATAGCGATGATGTATGATAAGTATATATCGTGAAATGTTTATTCCGCTTTAAGCGTGACATATTATATAAGACCGAGAGTCGGTCGGGATTTAAGATAAAACCCGGGAATCATTCTGGTGATATTATAGGACGATTATAAGTCCATAGTAGTACATTTTAAAAGGACTCAACGTCCACTTACGAAACATTAAAACACCTCGAACTTTTATTAAAACGATTTCCCAACGATCATATTCCCTCAACTATATTTTATTGTTCGAATAATAAATATTATATACTTATTCCTTTATTATGGGAGTAGTATACTCCAACGTTTATTTATTTTAAACTCGATTAATCATTATAGATTATTAATTATGTAGACACAAACTAGTTGAGGAATATTGTTTTAAATATTCTTTTAAAGAGTAAACTCATTCGAGGTTTAATTATCTATCGATCGTCATTTAATTATCTATCGATCAACATTTAATTATTTATTAAAGGGTTTATTATTGATTTAAAAATCATAGATCCTGATTTAAAATATACTTTCTGATTTCGGAATATCATTCGAATAATTTCATATTATCGAAGAACATTATCCTGACTTATTTAATATTTTGAATATTGCTTCAAGGAGAAACTTTCCCCCCTTATTTAATTATCTGTTGACAACGGTCAACTCACATCCTTAATACTTCCTCCTAAACTTTCGGAAGTACATATATATATACAGTAAAGTTATGCCTATCAATAAGCAAAACGCTTGGAGGAATTTCGATGTGGTTTTTACTGATCTCTTAACTGCTAACAACAAGAAGGGAGTTTTGAGACCCCTTAGAATTCCTTTATCAGTAAAGCAAGCTCTGGTAAATGCTGATTATGATACCTATTCATTGCTATATCCTGATGTCCAACCCACCAACATACAACAGCCATCAGAACCAACCATTAATCAAACACAGCAACCACAACCATCAACACATAATCAAGTGAAGCCTTCTCCTTCTAGAGCAAAGAGGACTAAGACAGTACCGCAGTCACAATAGAAAAGAAGGAAGATGATTTTAAGAGATGAGTCTGATGATGAGGTATAGGTTCAACCATCAGAACCTATTACTGAAGTAGCTGAGAAAGTTTCTTCTCAGAAAGCTCAAAAAACTGGGAGTTCTAGGCCCCTAAAAAGGCTTAGAAAGCTAAACTCTGATGGTGAAGCTCCCAGAGTCTCTCCATCAGCTAAGAGACTTAAAAAGCAAAGAGCAAGGAGGGCTATAGAATCATCAATCTCTGATGAAGGAATGGAAGCAGCAGCTGAGGAAGGAGGTCAGGATTCTCTGATCTCAAAAGACCCAATTGTGATTGAATCTCTTCCTACTACTGAACCAGACTTTACTGAAGCTTACCAATCTCCTATTCAAGAGCCAGAGAATACTCAAGAATATATCCCTACACCTCATGTGTCTCCTATCATTGATCAAGTACATGCTGATAATCCAGGTACAAGTGCTGAAATAGATATTCACAACTTGAATGTGCCTGAGGTTCTATACTTGGAAGCTCCAACCATTTCTCAACACACTCCACCAACAACTCCACTGCTAGATGCTGATGTCAATGCAGATGAATCTTCTATTGCTTCACATACAGTTATTCTATCACAAGATGCTGATACTGAAGATTCTGCAAGTTCTGTTGAAATAAATGCAGAAAACACTGGTGAAGTTGCTACAAATGAAAATGCTGATGCAGCTGGTCCTTCAGGACATGCACCTCTACAAACAGTTAATAAGCTGATTTGATTAACAAGTTTATGAGAGAGGATGCACCAGTACCTTGGAGTGAAACTAATAGAGGAAGGGAATGGATCAAGGAGTGGAACAAAGTTTATTTTGTTCCTCCTGCAAAAATTCTTGTTGAGCACCTGGCTAAAACTGATGAGATGCTGATGAATAATGACTTCAAAGCACAGCTCAGAGTTACTGCATTGAGTACTGAAAGATATGTGTCCTAAGTCCAATCATGTATGATGATTTAGGAATAACTTTTATGTAATCTGTTTTGATTTCATTGATATTAATAAAAGACTTGTTTTGGTTTTATTGCGGGCTTTATCTATTTAAGTGTTTAAATAAGATATAACATATTTTAGAGTAAAGCTTTTTAATGGATTATGATGAGATCATAATAATGAGACCTAAAAGACGATAACTCTGAACTTAAATATTTCATGGTCGTAGGATTACTAACTGGTAATTAGTAATCCGCAAAGATTGGTACATACTATGCTTGCTTCATTATGAAGGATGTATGTTCTCATAGACATTTGTGTGGTGACACTATAGCTAGTATGTAGGTGCTTATTATAGAATAAGTTCACTGAACATGACTCACACAACTGAACAACTGATGGAGTTCACTCACGTATCAGCAGAAGTTCACATAGTGATAGTTGTACAAGTATCCTTAGACTTGAGGTCATCATAGTCATCTTGTGTACACTGAACTATACTTTGGTTTAGTTTTTAGTCTCTAGGGACAATAATAAAGGTTCTACTGGGTGTAGGAATTTGTACACGAAGATAGTGTATGATCAATAAAGGATCTACCCCATCGCGACTATCCGGATAATACGAATTCACTGCTTAGAATACCAAGAACCTATTCAGTGAATAGTTACCGTACAATTAATTCCTTCTACCCTGCAATGTCATGATTTAATACAAGGCATGGAACTCGTGTCAAACCTATCTTATTTAATCATATGCTTTCCCATTCATTATGCTTAGTTCTAATTAATGTGAATTAAAAACTCCTTTCTAATTTCATTCACTCTGGCCTGAGATTCCTGAACTAGCATAAGTGGATCAGCATTGAACATTCTCTTCCTTCATTGGAAGAGAATAAACATGATTAATTTATTAATTAATCATATTTAATAAATTAGAGAATTTATATAAATAATGATAAAATAGTTTTATTATTATTTATTTCTACTACTGGCTTAATATTGAACCTACAGGGTCACACCATAAAAGAGAATGATTTAATGGTGGAGGAATTAATTAATATTGGCTGGTAATTATTTATTTGTGAAATAAATAATTAATTAGCAAATTTAATAATTGATTAAATGAGATTTAATTAATTATAAATTAATTAAGAAAATTTCTTAATATTATTAATTAAGAATTTAATTTTGGAAATTAAATCAAGTGAGAGAATTATTTTTCTAAAGTGTTTAGAAAAAGGGATTAATGATTAAAAGGTGTTTTAATTATTAGTTAGTTGGTTAGTAAGAATAATCAATTAATGGGTTAATAATAATAATATTTATGGGAAAATTTTCAGTTGAAAATTTTGCCTATAAATATACTATTATAAACCCTATTTGCCTCAACCCAAATACAAACCCTAATTCTAAAGTAGAAAAAGAGAGGGAGGCAACTAATTCTCTCAACCTCTTCTTCCCTCCATTATTTTGATCGCTTGGTGGATACCGGTGGAGTGCTTCACACTTGAGGAGCAACTGCTATTAAAGGTTAGTAATCGATCCCTCGATTTATTCACGATTTGTATGTGTTTATATGAATTTTATATCAAGAAAATATTTTACCATGCTTCTGTGATGTATAAAATCCTACAATGGTATCAAAACGTAGGTTGTATGCATATAGATCTGTGATAAAAATTTCAGAATTTTATGATCTTGTATGAATTTATTATGATTTTTGCAAGTTATATCATGGATTAATAATGATTGATTAGAAATTATTTTTCAAAATTGTTTTGACTGTAGATCTGTGTTCTATAAGTGTTGTAGATCGTCTGGGTATTTTTTTCATAATTTTCTGATGTGTGGGTTAATTATTATGATTTTTTGAAGTTGTTTTAATAAAAAATTCGTAATTAAATGTATATATATTTGCAATCTGTTGTATATATATATTTGTTTGCTGGGAATTAGAGGACACAACACTGATGGTGATGGGGCTCACGCGCTCGTGTGTCACGCGCGGCACGTTTCAGACACGTGCGGTCAACGGTCAGCACTTGTGCTGACGTCATCAGATGACGTCATGCGCGTGAGGCGCGTGTGCGCGTGGGGGCGCGTGGCAGACTGTCAGACACGCGCCTGACAGTGCGTGTGCGCGTGGGGCGCGTGGATGAGCTTCTCGGGGCGCGTGAGGGCGCGTGGTTTGTCAAATTGGGGGGTGCTTGGTGTCGTTGGATTCGTCTTTTCGAGACACATCTAATGGTATATTATATTGTATTTTCTGAAATTGTTTCGGACTGTTTATAGCTAACAATAGTGTATTAAAGCTGTTTTTAACTGTTTTAATTACTTTTAAATGCTTCATGTGATACATAGAGATGTATAATGCTTAGACTAATATGCTTCATGATTTAACATGCCTACCTTTACGTTTATTCATGCTTATATATGTGATATATGCTTAACTTATCATGCGATGATAGATTTAGGTGAACTTAATTAACATAAGACGTATGTTAGACAATCTAGTAGAGTGAAATTGTTTCATGACCTTAATAAAAATATTATGAATACAATCATGAGATTCTTGTGTTTATGAAACACGTAATTGAATATGAATTTTCAATATTGAGAGAAAGGATGATTCTGTCAACAACAGATTTCTATCTGTAAGAAAGGGGTATTAAGTGACGCCTCTTGACAATGCTCCCCCAATCTGGGAATCATCTGATTATCGATTATTGATTTGAAATATTTAATTTAAAAGGAAGAATCTCTTTATAATATGATTATGATTGTAACGTAATATAATCCCTCTAAAATTAAATAATATCAAGTAGTAATTGGCCAATGACACAACGGGCTTGTGTCGGTCATAGCCTTCCAACATGGTAGAAAGTGGTTCTTATTTTTAAATCATTGTCATTTCGTGCTACAGCCGAGGGCTTTGATTTCGAAATAAGAAATACTTGTCTATTACATAGAGATGTGTACATTAAATTAGAATCTAAAGGTCATTACGTGCTACAGCCGTGGGCCGTTGGAGACTGATTCAATTGTACGAAATGTTGGGTTAGACTTGACTTAGAATATTGAGTTTGTCGTGCTACAGCCGTGACTCAATTATTCAAGAGGCTAAAGTTTTATTAGGGAATAACATAAGATATAATTAACAAGAGTTGTCTGCCTATTGAACATCACATGACGTTTCATGCTACAGCCGAGGTTGTGTGATGGAATGTAGGATCCCTATTCCCACTAGCATTATGAATGCTTAATTTTCACTTAGGAGTTGTATAAATTAGATAAACTAGTGGGAGCCACTTATGAATAAAGACCCGATTCATATAGTGTTTTGAAATGAAATTGAATATTTGCTAAATGTTGTTATGTGTTCATCATTTACAGATTTACTATATATGTTATGTCTTCTGCACTATCACTCCGGAGCATACTAGATGCTCACAAGTTGACTGGTCCTAATTTTACTGACTGGCTTCGAAACTTGAGAATTGTTCTCAGGGTTGAGAAGCTGGAATATGTGCTTGACTCACCTAAGCCTACTGAACCTGCTAGTGATGCACATAATGATGAACATGTTATGTATCGTAAGTGGATAGATGATGCAAATGTTGCTCAATGCATCATGCTAGCTTCCATGAACATTGAGCTACAGAAGTAGCATGAGCATATGGATGCTCACACTATCCTTATGCATCTACAAGAGTTGTATGATGTGGCAGGGAGGAAAGCTCGATATGAGATATCGAAGGAGTTGTTCGATTGTAGGATGTCTGAGGGATCATCTATGAATGATCATGTACTTAAGATGATCAATTTGATTGAACATCTTGGACAACTTGGTTTTGCCATGGATGGGGAGCTGAGCCAAGACTTGGTCTTGCAATCACTTCTGAGTTCGTTCTCACAGTTTATTGTGAACTTTCACATGAATAAGCTAGATGTCAGCCTGCCTGAATTCCATAACATGATGAAGACTGCAGAATCGAATTTTCCCCCTAAGAAGAGTTCTGTTCTTCTAATTGGTGAAGGTTCCAATCCTAAGAAAAGGAAGAAGAACCCTTCCAAGAAGAAGAAAATAGGTGAGAAAAAGCCGGTTCCACCAAAAGCTGAAGACCCTAAGAGCAAAGCTGTTTGCTTTCACTGTAACAAGGTGGGGCACTGGAAGAGGAACTGCAAGGTTTACCTCACAGAATTGAAGAAGAAGAAGGGTAGTGAAACTACCGCTTCTGATTCAGGTATGTTCATGATCGAAGTTAATATGTCACTAAATCAAATTTCTACTTGGGTATTAGATACCGCCTGTGGTTCTCATATTTACAATTCGTTGCAGGGACTAAGGAGAAGTAGGACTCTTGAAGAAGAGGAGGTGATTCTACGGATGGGAAATGGAGCAAGAGTTGCTGCTGAAGCTGTAGGATCATTTCATTTACATATGCCTACGGGCAAGACTATTGTTTTAAATAATTATTATTTTGTGCCCTTGATTGTGAGGAATATTATTTATATTCCCATGTTAGACTTGGCTGGATTTTCGTTTGTTATTCAGAATAATAAATGTTCAATTCTTAGAGATAACGTTCTTTATGGAAGTGGTATTTTAAACAATGGTCTGTATGTATGTGACGTAGAGTATAATTTACTACAAATTAAACATACTAATAAAAGAAAAAGGGATGATGAAAATCTCACTTTCTTGTGGCACTGCAGACTTGGTCATATTAGTGAAAATAGACTACGGACATTGCATAAGGAAGGGTTACTTGACTCCTTTGATTTTGAATCATATCCTATATGTGAGTCTTGTCTATTGGGTAAAATGACCAAATCTCCATTTAGTGGATATGGAGAGAGGGCTGCAGATTTACTAGGATTGGTACACACAGATGTATGTGGACCAATGTCTACGCAAGCCATGGGTGGATTTTCATACTTCATTACATTCATAGATGATCGATCTAGATTCGAATATGTGTATTTGATGAAACACAAGTATGAAGCCTTTGAAAAGTTCAAAGAATATAAGCATGAAGTGGAGAAACAAACCAAACATAGTATTATAACTCTTCAATCAGATCGAGGTGGTGAATACTTGAATGGAGAGTTTCTAGATTATCTCAAAGAAAATGGTATAGTCTCCCGGTGGACTCCTCCATATACTCCACAGTTGAATGGGGTATCTGAAAGGAGAAATTGAACTTTGTTAGACATGGTTCGGTCCATGATGAGCTATGCGAATCTTCCAGTATTCCTATGGGGTTATGCATTGGAAACCTCAGCATATTTACTAAATAAGGTGCCTTCCAAATCTGTTCCTCAAACTCCATATGAGATATGGAAAGAAAGGAAACCGAGTCTTAAACACGTTAAGATTTGGGGATGTCCAGCTTATGTCAAGAAAGTTGACCCAGATAAGCTGGAATCTCGATCCGTAAAATGTAATTTTGTGGGATATCCTAAAGAGACTTTGGGGTATTACTTTTACACCGATCATCGGGTTTTTGTCTCCAGACATGCTACCTTCTTGGAAAAGCAGTTTATCCTTGAAGGAAACGGTGGGAGCAAAATTGAACTTGATGAAGTTCAAGAAGCACAAACTACCACGGATCAAGTGGACACACCTGTTCAGACTGAACAACCTTTTGTGGAACAGCCCATTCGTAGGTCAGGGAGAGTGTCTCGCCCACCTGAGAGGTATTATGGCCTTGACATTGAGAATGATAATGAGTTGTCAATCATTGATATTGACGACCCTGTGACCTATAATGAGGCTATGAGTAGTGTTGACTCAGAGAAATGGCATAGTGCCATGAAATCCGAAATAGAATCTATGTATACCAACCAAGTATGGACTCTGGTTGAGGCGCCTGAAGGTGTTAAGACTATTGGGTGCAAGTGGGTATACAAAAGAAAGATTGGAGCAGATGGCCAGGTGGAGACCTACAAGGCCAGGCTCGTGGCAAAAGGATTCAAACAAAGGCAAGGGATTTACTTTGATGAAACTTTTTCGCATGTAGCCCTATTAAAATCAATTTGGATTTTGCTTGCGATTGCTGCTTACTACGACTATGAGATCTGGAAAATGGACGTGAAAACGGCCTTCTTCAATGGGGAACTTGAAGAGGAAGTGTATATGACACAGCCAGAGGGTTTTCTTTCCAAGAGAAATGAACACCTAGTGTGTAAGCTGCTGCGAACCATATATGGTTTAAAGCAAGCTTCTCACAGATGGAACATCCGTTTTGATGAGACAATCAAAGAGTTTGGTTTTATCAAAAACATAGATGAACCATGTGTCTACAAGAAGGTTAGTGGGAGCATGGTAACATTTCTTGTATTGTATGTGGATGACATACTTCTTATAGGAAATGTTTTGCGACGCTTTCATCTGATTAGGGAGATTGTTGAAAGAGGAGATGTCAACATCAAGAGAGTTGACACACATAACAACATAGCAGACCCTTTAACAAAGCCACTTTCTCAAAGTCACTTTGATCGTGAAAAAGACAAGATGGGTATTAGATACCGGAGTGATTGGCTTTAGTACAAGTGGGAGACTGAAAGAGATGTGTCTTAAGTCCAATCATGTATGATGATTTAGGAATAACTTTTATGTAATCTGTTTTGATTTCATTGATATTAATAAAAGACTTGTTTTGGTTTTATTGCGGGCTTTATCTATTTAAGTATTTAAATAAGATATATCATAGTTTAGAGTAAAGCTTTTTAATGGATTATGATGAGATCATAATAATGAGACCTAAAAGACGATAACTCTGAACTTAAATATTTCCTGGTCGTAGGATTACTAATTGGTAATTAGTAATCCGCAAAGATCGGTACATACTATGCTTGCTTCGTTATGAAGGATGTCTGTTCTCATAGACATTTGTGTGGTGACACTATAGCTAGTATGTAGGTGCTTATTATAGAATAAGTTCACTGAACATGACTCACACAGCTGAACAACTGATGGAGTTCACTCACGTGTCAGCAGATGTTCACATAGTGATAGTTGTACAAGTATCCTTAGACTTGAGGTCATCATAATCATCTTGTGTACACTGAACTATACTTTGGTTTAGTTTTTAGTCTCTAGGGACAATAATAAGGGCTCTACTGGGTGTAGGAATTTGTACACGAAGATAATGTATGATCAATAAAGGATCTACCCCTTCCAGTGAAGGAAGAGAATGTTCAATGCTGATCCACTTATGCTAGTTCAGGAATCTCTGGCCAGAGTGAATGAAATTAAAAAGGAGTTTCTAATTCACATTAATTAGAACTAAGCATAGTGAACGGGAAAGCGTCTGATTAAATAATATAGGCTTGACACGAGTTCCATGCCTTGTATTAAATCATGACATTGCAGGGTAGAAGGAATTAATTGTACTGTAACTATTCACTGAATAGGTTCTTGGTATTCTAAGCAGTGAATTCGTATTATCCGGATAATCACGATATGCTGAGAAGTATCCCTCACGATGTAGAATAAATATGATTAATTTATTAATTAATCATATTTAATAAATTAGAGAATTTATATAAATAATGATAAAGTTGTTTTATTATTATTATTTATTTCTACTACCGGCTTAATATTGAACCTACAGGGTCACACCATAAAAGAGAATGATTTAATGGTGGAGGAATTAATTAATAATGGCTGGTAATTATTTATTTGTGAAATAAATAATTAATCTGCAAATTTAATAATTGATTAAATGAGATTTAATTAATTATAAATTAATTAAGAAAAGTTCTTAATATTATTAATTAAGAATTTAATTTTGAAAATTAAATCAAATGAGAGAATTATTTTTCTAAAGTGTTTAAAAAAGGGATTAATGATTAAAAGGTGTTTTAATTATTAGTTAATTGGTTAGTAAGAATAATCAATTAAAGGGTTAATAATAATAATATTTTTGGGAAAATTTTCAGCTGAAAATTTTGCTTATAAATGTACTATTATAAACCGTATTTGCCTCAACCCAAATACAAACCCTAATTCTAAAGTAGAAAAAGGGAAGGAGGCAACTAATTCTCTCAACCTCTTCCTCCCTCCATTATTTTGATCTCTTGGTGGATACCGGTGGAGTGCTTCACACTTGAGGAGCAGCTGCTAGGGATCTCCGTTCATCGTTCTTGGATCACTATTAAAGGTTGGTAATCGATCCCTCGATTTATTCACGATTTGTATGCATTTATATGGATTTTATATTAAGAAATTGTTTTACCATGCTTCTGTGATGTATAAAATCCTACAAGTACCATGAACCTTCAAGGTCAACACTCAATAACTCAAGCCAAGGTGAACAAAATTCAAGAAACACTGATTCAGCAAGACATGATTGTCAAATTGGACAAGAAAAGGTTTTTTTAGCCATCCTTTGACCGCATTGGGTATATAGAAAAGACTCAAGAACCACAACAAGCTCAACTATCTGATATTTTAAAAAATCAAGCTGCTCAACAAGACCAACTCAATAAAATCCAAAACTCTGTGGAATTGCTTGTCTCCCTGCTTCTACCAGATGATGCCAAAATGGGGGAAAAAGTAATTAAGTCAAATGCAAATCTGATCAACCACTGAAGGGTAAGGATGATGATAATGAAGACCAGGGAAACTCTGAAAGGAGTAGAGGTCTAAGTTAAGGCAGGGGTTCTTTGTCAAGCAAAACCAGAACTACAAGTCAAAGAACAAGTTCTGATACTGGTAAAAGGATAAGTTCTGATGAACAAACTTTGAAACTTGATGAAGAGATCTCTAAAAGGCTATTCCTAAAGGACAATCCAGGCATAAATATTGAGAGTCTGAAGGAAGAAGAGATTAGACTGAAAGCTGAAAATGACAAATCTAAGTCAAAGTCTAAAGCTCAAGTCAATGTAAGGAAACCACCTAAGCCTAAGGGCATTGTGATCAAATAGAGGACAGATACTGAGGCATCTAAGGCCAAGTCCAAATCACAGGTGGAAGTTGATCCTAGATTCAAGGGTAAGGCAAAAGTTGATGAACCTGTAAAGATATGTATGCCAACTATGGGTCTGGAAGAAAAATCTGATGAAGATACAAGTCTAATTTTGAAGAAGAAAAGCAATATTCAAGCAACCTCTGACAGTGCTCAAGTTGTCTTGACATCAGAAGAAAAGGAAACCTCTGACATTGCTCATGTTAAACCTTCAAAGATTCTACTACCTGGGTTTACTAAAGCTCAACAATCTGCTCAACCTATGAAGACTTTAACAAATGATTTTACGGGTAGATTGATCCAAGGGAAGGAAGCTAGAGATAAAACAGGACTGGGTAATGCTGATGAGAAGAGAGTAAACAACTCTACCTTAGATCCTACATCTCTTTCTGAACCAAGAGTAGGGACAGCTCCAGAAAGACTAAATCAATTAAAGTCTGTACAGATGGTTTACAATTCCAAGCTGAAAGAAGATATAATGCTTTATTTTATGAAAGATGGGAGAGTATTCCAGATAAGAAAGAATGCAATTCGATTGAAGTATTATGAAGAACTGCAGCATATTTTATTTCTACTTCAAGTGAAGAACAGGTCAACATATGGTGTTGCCAGTTACTTAAAATCTAATATTCAAAGGCAGAAGAAACTTAACTCTGTAAAGTCTGACAGACCATACTATCTAAAGTACAGAGCTCACAATGGTGAATTAGTTGAGATGAAGCCTAATACCGCCAAGATCACTACATTTCTGGGTATTAAGGGTGTTGAATTTAATCTGGAGTCCGACAAAGCTTATCTGATCAGATTGGATCAGGAAATAAGGAAAGCAAAGATTAATGATCTCAGGGCTGCTATCTTTCAAACAGGAGAAGATACAGTTGAACTTAATGATGCTAAAAGGAGGATGATAAATGAACTTGAATATGGTGAGAAAACTCTTTTGAAGAACTATCTTAGAACAACTCCTGACATTCAAGAGATCACAAACTGAAGCCAAGTCAAGGACTACAAGTGTTAAATTTTAAAGGATATACAGGCTAAAGCTGATATCAGACTTTAAGGATGGTAAAAGCTACAAGGACCGTGAGTTATAGTTATCTAGTCAAATTCTCATATGCATTTGTACTTAATGTTTTTGACATCATCAAATATCTATTGAACTTGTATATTATGCTAATTTACAAGTTGGGGGAGATTGTTAGAGATATTTGTGATGTCATGTCTAATAATGATTTGTGTTTAGTTTTTCAGATCTTGACTAACAGGACAAATTAGGACTTAACTGGAAATTAGTACTTATACTGAAGTCAGAACTTAAGATATCAGAACTTAAGATATCAGAAGATATTCATCAGAAGATAATATCAGGACTTAAGAAGACTTTCAGATAAGGAAGGCGGCTGATTGAAAGGAAAGAATATTGAGATTAACACAAGAAGAGATATGCATGGAGAAGAATTCTATGAAGAATAGAAGACTTGGAGGAAAAGATAACTAATTGATATATTTTAGGATGCAGATTTATATTCGATATCAATTAGAAGATTATCTTGTAACTGTGTGGTATATAAACACAACATAGGGTTTACACTAGAAGTGTTATTGTTATTGAGAATATTATTCATTGTAACCCTAGTAGCTCTCGTGATATTTGTTCATCACTGAGACATAACGGTTCCATTGTAATACTGTTTTATTAATAAGATTATTCAGTGTTTCATACTTTTGTTCTTAATTCGATTTGATTGTAGTATACACTTTATTCAACCCCCTTCTACAGTGTGTGTGACCTAACAAAATATATTGTGATACAAATCTAAGTTCTTGATATTGAAGAACTTAGCTACTTCTTGAGAGAATACAAGAAAAGTTAGTCTATTTTTTTATTACTGAACAAAGGATCCGTGACATGCTTTATAGACCAACATGCACAGTGTACATAGATTACACTAAATAGACAAACATAATTTACAAAGTTATTTTGTCTATTTCTATTTTAAGTGCTAAAATATGCATACCATCTTCCAGGTCTGCTATACTCCTTTTTTTCCAGTTCATCTTGGCCCTTGATCTTGCACTCTTCAAGCTGTATTTGTAGACTTTCCATTTTAATGATAAAATGATTTATTGACAGATAATTTTGAATCTTCAGGAAATATGCATTCTGTAATTGAAGTTGTTATCGAGATCTTCAAAGTGTATAGAGATGTCTGTATCACGATGTAGAATGTCTTGTCGAGATCTCAGCATCTCTACATGTAATTGACTTGTCGATATCTTCACTTCTCTACATCCTTAAATGAGTTGTTGATATCTCAACTTCTCTATATGCCAAATTGACTTGTCGATATCTCCACTTCTCTACGTGCCAAATTAACTTGTCGACATCTGTAATAACCCCAATTTTTTGGAATTTTTGAAACCCTTATGAATAGTGTTTTGCTGATTATGCTGAATAAGAAAACTTTTCAGGCCACACTATGTAGGGGTTCTTTTATTGATCTTCCGGGATATTATTAGTACTCTATGTGGTATATAAGTGTATGTAAAGATCGTGCGAATCCAAATCCGAACACTTTGATTTTTCCCGAAAATCCACCAGATATCGAAAGAATTGAGTATAAGGTAACAGGATAAAAAGGATTTAAATTCAAGGATTTTAATAGAGGATTATAAAAGGAATATAATGTATTGAGAAAGGTTAAGGGAACCTAAGTAATAAGATCCCTCAAACGATAAACGAAAATGAAAGTTAAGTGAACCATATAACAGATCAGCGGTCATTAGCCAAATAATTAAAAGCTAATCAAAGAGATTAGTGGGGATGATGTCATCAAACCAATGAGAAGAGGAAAAAGGAGGGAGGGTGACATCACATGGTGACATAAGCATGACCAAGCAAGTGTGTTGTTGGTTGAATTAGAACCACACAAAAATTACCATGGTAAAAAGGTAATAAAACAAATCAAAAGGTCAACCAACCAAGACAACACTTCATTTTCACCAAAAACACAAATTTTTTTCACCATTCTTCATCTTTGCTCACGGCTTTTCTTCTTTTCCAAAGAAAGAAAAATCAAAAACCTAGTTCGAAGCTTTGTTAAATTGCAAGGTATTTATCTAAGACTCCTTATGCATAGTTATGGATATCCTATAAGTTTGAGCTCCTAAATCCTTCAAAATCTCTTCCTAAAAATCATGGAAGAAGATGGTGAATAGTGTTTTTCAAGAACTAAAATTTTTGTTCTTGAAGTTTTGTTTAGTTTAAGCTTGGATAAGGACTTTAAGGGTGATTCCAAGCCATTCTCTTGATTCTCCACTCTCTAAGGAAGGTATAACCCCTCCAAACCCTAACTTTATTTGAGTAATTAGGTTTAGTTTTGTTGATTTTAATTCATGGGAGGCTTGTTTGTTGTGAATGTAGATATTAGTTAGTTTTGTGAAGTTTTGGAGTGGTAATTCTTGGGTTGTTGATTAATGAACTTAAGTGTAGTTAAATTCAAGTTTAAGAATAAGTATAAATTGTTAATGTTGAGTTGTTGGGGCTGTTATGATGTAGTATGGATGGAGTTTTGATTAGGTTGTGATTGTGGATTGATAGTGGGTTGAATTGGAGTGTTTTAAATTTGGGTAATCGCGTAAACATAGCCGTCGTAATGTCCGATTTACTTTAGGCTGTTTTTGTTCTTAACATTAGGACCCGTGAAATCACTGATAGGTTTTGACCATTGCCATGATTAGATATTTCATGTTACGAGCTTCGTTTTGATATGCAGTTCGTTTGATTCCGATGTACGGTTTAGGAGAAACGACCGTTTTAAGTAACGGCGTTTCGCGACCAAACCATTACCCCTCGCCTTACTTTGAAACCTTGGTTAAGGACCTTAAATGACTAATTGGGGTATGAAAAATTTATGTAAAGTGTATTAGGCAGTTGGTAAGGTACTCGCGAAAGAATCGCCTTAAAACCCTTAATGGTTAATTTATTAAAAATGGTGGAGCCGAGGGTACTCGAGCGACTTATGTGAATCGTTAAGCGCGAAAGCGAGCGTTAGGACTCTAAATGGTTAAAGTATAGTTTCTTAAGCGATCGGGGTTTAATTCCGACTTATGTTGTTGTTCATAGGTTATCGGACCCACTCTAAGCTTAAGTCTATCCGGGAGCACTCAGGCAAGTTTTCTACCCGTTATACTGTTGTTGTGATGTAAATATATGTATATACATTATCTTGTGATAGATGCATTGTAACACCCCCAAATCCGGGGTCGGGGATCCGGGTTGTCACGAGTTCCATTTCCCTTAACAACACCCAATCTTAATAAATAATCAACTACTCTGTACTGTGACCCCACAATAAACACACACACCACAAGTTATAGTCTCAGAGATGAATATCCAAAAATAATCACAAGTCGTTTTATTCCACAATTATATGCCAATACACCTTAAACAGGTTTCTGAATAAATTTACATTTCTTTGCCATTATTACAATTCATAAATATACATAATCTGATACATCAAAAGTTGAAAGCCTAGCCTATTGGTAGTTCCTACCTCAGCTATGGCGGCATCAGTGCTTCTAGAAAACTGCGGAACGTCTCCTAACCTCTTGCGAATCGGGAGCTTGGTCCGGTTCATCTTGTCTATCTGATGTTGTGTGATGAAAGAAGAAAGCAAGGGTGAGCAGCAAGCCCACCAAAATAATATGTATAATGATTAACAATATATGAGCCTTCTCATAGTACTCATGAAAGTCTTGGTCAAAAGAAATGAACCAAGTTGATATCTTAATGCGATGAAGTCGCAAAATATTCAGTATATATACATATATACTTTTCAAAATATTGGAAGTCCTCTTCCATGCATAATATACACAAAATCCCAGTGTATAACTGTATATATAAAAAAAATATCATTGCAAGGTGATCTCATACATCTAACCTTGTCTCAACGTTTTTCTGAAAATCTTTGTCATTCATAAGACAATTATTAACTAGATATAAGTTTAAAAGATGAGGTTACCAAATACCCCAATATACTTATATCTTTCCCAATACTACTTGAACTACCACCGTTCAAGTTATAACCAGTTTCAAAAGTTCATCACATAGATGAGACTACAAGACAAGATTTGAATAGATTCAACCTTTAAAATATCATCAAAATAAAATGAAGTTATGAGATACTTCATTTGATGTAAACATCATTTTGAAAACTTGACCCTGCCAACACTCAACAATCGCCCAACCGTAGCCTTTCTATCGAAGTGCTCTGGGTAGTGTTGCAGAAATTATCCAATTGGATGATGAACTCATTACGGGAGTTTGCCGCGCCAGGAAGACCACTTACGATGATCAGTCGTAGTAGTACAACCCCACCATTTTCTACATGTAGAGGAGAACCTGTCGGATTTACTTGTCAACCGAACACTGAACTCCTAAGGAATGGACCGCCTTAGCGGAACTTCCAGGCCATTTGGGCCAATATAATAAGGCTGGGCCGGCGCTACTCGACCACTTACGCCACTCCTAGTTCAGATGAAATCCATGACTCTGAAACGTAAAGCTCGTTTCCCCCTTTCCCCAAGTAGAAACTTGTTGATACGGCTCCACCAAGAAGTCGTACCTAGTTGGAAAGGAAAACTCACCGATATTTCCCAGGCGATGCCTGTTAATGGATTAACTTGTTCCAAGAATTTTACTTCCCGAATATTGGGTAAGTAATCAAAAACTCTTTTACCAAGACAGCAACCTTGTTGCGAATATAAAACACACCACCGAGCCGGATCCCCCAGGTTTTGAGCGAGTATTTAAATCCCCTTTTTAAAAGGAAGATCTTAAATATAAAAATAGTTTTGGGATCCGCTCTAACTTTTGAAAATCATTTTAAAGACTCGAAAACACTTTAAAGAGTGTTTGGAGTAAAACTGATTTAATGAAGTAAATCAGTCCCCAGAATATTTAGAAAATGTCTGAATATTATTATTTAAATAATATTCCCATAAAAAAATAATCTTTATAAAATAATTGAAGTAGAAGTATTAAAACTTATACTTGAAATGAATAGCAAATAATCAAAGATATACTTATACGAAAGTAATATCTTTATTTGAATAATCAAAAATAAGTTTGATTATTGACACCTTATTCTTTAATAAAATAAAGAATATATCTCAGCAAATAATCGGAGTCATAGATCCTCAAATGAATATTCAAATAATATTCAATAAATAAAATAAGCTGAGTCATAATACCTCGAATGAATATTATAAATAATATTCATTAAATAAAATAAAGGAGTCATACATCCTCAAATGAATATTCAAATAATATTCAATAAATAATGTAAAGGAGTCATACGCCTTCGAATAATATTCGAAATAATATTCAATAATAAAATAAAGTTAAAGTTATCGAATAAACCTTATTCGATTAATAGTTTTAAAAACTATATCCATATATATATATATATAAATATATATATATATATATATATATATATATATATATATATATATATATATATATATACTCGGGAACATCGACTCCCGGTTTAGAAATATGTTCACCTTTTATCCCCTATACTAAGGGTATACGCAACTACTTGCTTATTTCTAGCATAGGTATTATGCAACTATAAGCATTGAAATCAACAGATAGATAACCAGATTACGAAACAGACATGCATATATACCATATTAGCATGCTCCAATATATCGCAAAATTTGCTAATAACAATCATGCAATATCACAAGATAATGCATATACATATATTTACATCACAACAACAGTATAACGGGTAGAAAACTTGCCTGAGCGACTGGGGTTACGAATGGCTCGGGACGAGTCTGGTAACCTATAAACAACAAGTAAGTTGGAATTAAACCAAAGTCACTTGTAAATCTATACTTTAACTAACTTAGACTCTAACGCTTGTTTTGCGCTCACTGATTCGCTTAAGCCACTCGGGTACCCTCGGCTCCACCATTTTTAATAATTTAACCTTTACGAGTTTTAAAGCGATTCCTTCGCGAGTGTCTTACCAACTGCCTAACACACTTACCATAAATGTTTCATACATTAATTAACCCTTTTTGGTCTTTAACCTATGTTTCAAAGTAAGGCGAGGGAAAAAGTTTCGTTCGCGAAACGCCGTTACTTGAAACGGTCGTTTCTCCTAAACCGTGCATCGGAATCGAACGAACTACATATCAAAATGAAGCTCGTAACATGAGCTATCTAAACATGGGAGTGGTCATAATCTAGCAGGGAGTCCTCGGGTCCAAATGTTATGAACAAAAGCAGTCTAAAGTAAATCGGGCATTACGACGGCTATGTTTACGCGATTACCAATATTTATACCACTCCAATTCTTTACCAATTCACTACAAACCACCCAACCATCATCAATACATCCAACACAACTTATATCAAGGCAAAGTCAGTCCATAATCTCAAGGTTTCCCAACTTATTCAACCACAACATGATCTACTAACCATAACTTAAGATTCATTAACCATTAACCAAGATTCATATCCAAAATCACCACAAATCCAACCAAAATATCTAACACACATGGATCTTGCTATACATACATGGATATTTCTATATATACCTTAATCCATTCATAAACTTATCAAAACTCAAAGTTCAAACTATAAGTTAAAGGTGAAAGTTGTTTATACCTCCTTGAAGCTTCCTAACACAACCCAAGAGCTTTGAATGCCTAAAAGAACCTTGATCCTTGCTTGTATAACCTTAATCTTTCATAAAAATTCAAGAAAACTAAAGTTATTTCTTGAAGGTTACTATTCACCATCTTCTTCCTTGATTTATTGGAAGAGATTGTGAAGGAATTAGGAGCTTAAACTTATAGCATATCCATATCTATGTACAAGGAAGCTTAGATAATTACCTTGTGATTTAACAATGCTTGGAACTTGATTTTTGAAATTCTTGCCCTTGAAAAAGATGAAAAGCCGAGAGCAAGATGATGAGAATGAAATGATTTTGTGTTTTTTGATTTGTTTGGCTTAGCTTGGTTGTTTTTTGTTTTGTTTTTGGTTAATTACCTTAATAACCTTATATTTGTGTGGTTATAAACCAACCACACCTCCTCCTTCCCTATGTCATGCTTACATCACATTGCTATGTCATCCTCCCTTCCTTGTCCTCTTCTCATTGGTTGGGTGACATCACTTCCTCTAATCCCTTTGCTTAACTTCCTAATTGTTTGCCTAATGACCGCTGATCTGTTATACGGTTCGCTTAACTTTCGTTTTCGTTTATCGTTTGAGGGATCATACCCGGGATCTTATTACTTAGGTTCCCTTAACCTTTCTCAATATATTACATTCCTTTTATGATCCTCTCTTATAATCCTTTAATTTAAATCCTTTTTATCCGGTTACCTTTTTCTCAATTCTTTCCGTATCTAGTGGATTTCCGGGAAAAATCAAAGTGTTCGGATTTGGATTCTGACGATCTTTACATACACTTATATCCCATATAAAGTACTAATAAAATCTCAGAATATCCATATCAGAACCCCTACATAGTGTGGCATGAAAAGTTTTCTCATTCAGCAAAAACACTATTCATAAGGGTTTCAAAAATTTCCCAAAAATTGGGGTTATTACAGTCTCCCCTCCTTAAAAGGATTCCGTCCCGGAATCAGATAGAAAATGAATAGGGATACTCTCTTAGCATTGCACTTTCTAACTCTCTAGTAAATTTTCCCACATTGTGGTTCTACCATCAAACTCTTACTAGTTTGATAACCCTTCTCCTAAGCACTCGTTCCTTTTTAATCTATACCCTTCCTGGTTGGTCCATATAGGTTACGTCTGGTTGCATGTCTATGCGCTCATATGCCCCTATTTGTCTGGCATCCGAATTACACTTCCTTAACATTGATACGTGGAACACGTTATGAACTTGCTACAGGTTCGGGGGTAGGGCTAGCTCATATGCTAACTTCCCAAATGTCTTAATATATCCAAGGGTCCAACAAATTGTAGACTTAGCTTTCCTTTCTTTCCGAACCTCATCAATCCTTTTTCAAGGGTTTCCAAGGGGATACCTATAACATTACTAGGCCCCCTATTTCATACTCTTTGTCCTTTTTGAGTCAAATCAGCATACCTCTTATGTCCATCTTGGGTTACTACCAGCCGTCCTCTGATTAGATCTATTATATCCCTGGTCCTTTGGACTACTGCGGGTCCGAGCATCTTGCGCTCTACAACTTCATCCTATTATAAGGGAGATCGACATTATCTTCCCTCAAGGATCTCATAAGGTGACAAGGTGACACCTCGATAATGACATATGATCTATTGTCGTGATATAACTAAATCCGCGTTAAGTGATCATTCCAAATTTTTTTCAAGTCTATTGCACAGACTCTCATTATAGCGTTTAGCATTAGAGCTTTTGCTTCTCAATACCCATTCTTTTCCAGTTCGTAATCGCTACTACCTTCCGTTCCTAATATTATACTGGTTATACTTTTGCTCGTTAGCGTTCTATAACCTTTTAATAACCACGTCAACCTTAGTATCACGAATGTGTTCCCATTCCGCATACTACCACCACTTTATTACTCCTTTTTCAGTTGTTTCTATTTTCCAAAATTTGATCAATCAAATAGAAGTAAAGGAATTTGTTGAGAGATCACTATGATCATGAACACTTGTTATATCGCATAGTTAGTACAGAAGGTGGCCAGCCTTTAGTACTTGACAAGCAATTAAACAACATGTGGTATCCTACTAGGCTTCTATCACAAAGATAGATAGTCATTCGGCAATACCTCCCCTTCTGGAAGGGTTGTTCTTCTCAGCTTACATGAAATAAAAAGAAGAGAAAAGAACGAACTGAAGAGAATTGTATATATGAAAAAAAATTTACTGTCACAAAATATCTGGCTTGGAACCTACCTCTGAACTATAGAGGTTTGTCATAGGAGAACAAAACATAAACGTATTTATATCAGCATCAAGTATTATAACATCGTATTTCCCATGCCTAAATATTTCTATTCCGTCCATCATTCTATGGACCCATGCTCTTCCTCGAGCTTATACACAATCACCTTTGAAACTCCCTCGATATCGAAAATCGAATCTGGGATCTCATTCTAGACCTCATCATTACTAGAATCCATTTCTATACCGCAACCTTCTTCGTATAATAATACGACTCTCTATTGATAAGAACGAATAATTATTCACCAGGTAGATACTCTACTTAATTAGTCTATCAATGATAACTTATACACTACCACGACCCGATTAGTGGTACTCAATCTCAACACCCATTCCAATACAACTCTCATGGTTGTAATCAGCTCACTACTCGCAGAATCATTGCTGCCTTACTATGGTCCATCACTGACCTACTGTAGTCATTCATTTTCCATGAAGTCTTAATAGCTAACCATACGGAGTCCATACATGTCGTATCAAATCCTTCTAAGGAGATAACATAATCACCATTCATGATTCATGGAGTACACTCATGATTCTGACATACATACATGACATGAAGCAGATAAAATTTGCAGAAGAGTTTTGCTCAAAGCAATGATAGCAGGTTAATACCATTCTTAATCATATACCTTCAATAGAAGACTTAACTCAAAGGTTTGTTTAGTCCTTTTTGAAATATAGTCCTGGCTCATTCTCAAGATGGTACCTTCTAAGATAGATAGCCCGCTCCTGGCGATTACACGAATTAAACCTTTACCGAACTACTATTACGGTTGGGTATTGCACAGTCATCAGAAGGAATGTCAATCTTCCAAACCACAATACAACCTTCACAGTTTTAACCATCATTACTGTATTCCTTTGGCACAAGCGCCTATAATTATCCTCTTACCTTTAAAGTGTTGGCCACCTCTTTGGCCTTCCCTGATAGTAATAGTTCCTATAATCAATGTCTTTTAACCACCTTCAACTAAATTTTCTACCTCATTTCAATCACAGCTTATGTGAAGATGTTTTCCTTAACATCTGATAAGTAAAAAAAAAATCACCATTTTTCCATAAGTTGTTGCCTCAGTCTTTAGAGGTTAATCACTGTCATGACTGACGCTCAATCATAATTAGAACATCTTTTATCTTAAGTCCTAATTGCCCTGAACAATTTCGACCATTACTGGTTCGATCCATACTTTCTCGTGGTTTAGCACGTGCCTCACTTGGCAACATTATAATTACGTCATATTTCCTTTATCCACATTTCTATTCTTGAGAATTTTGAATATTACCTTTTTCCTTATAAAACCTCTAAGGTTATCCTTCAATCGTTCCTCCTGTATTCCCTAGATACAGGGCATATCACAATACCATTTACTAATAGTAGAACCATTGTCTATATACTTCTGCAAAATTTCTCCACTGATTCTTAAAGGTTGTTGCTACCTTAACCCTTTCCCAATCATACTGTCAAAACTCATACTGTCCCTATTAAGGGTGACATGCCAACCTTTATGCGGTCCCCTAGGATTCATTTTAAGTTACCAATGTTCTATCCTTAATTCCACCTTTAAAAGGTACCTGCATCCTTCCATGGATAAATCAAGTCATATATCCTTGATAGATTATCTTATTCATCATTCCCACCTCGATAGTCTATACCTAACTTCATAATAGCATCCTTATTCAAATTGAGGTCAATCCATATGGCCTCCAAAAGATAACAATGGTCATCCGCTTGTCTTGCCTAATTTGGTAACGATAACAAGGATGTTCTGGAAGATATTGGTCGTGTTCAACGTGAACTTCTTCTTAATAATTCCTTATTTACTTTTGTTGTTTATCTCAACAGTCACCTCAATGTTGGGATATCTTTCATACCTGGCATCTCCCTTTCTGGGTATCAAGCCACCGGTCTTACACTTCTCATTCTTGAAGGTCACTTCCTTCATCCAATTTTCCTAATTTCTTACTTCCTTGTCTCCTCAGTCTATCCGCGTCTCATTATTTATCCTTCAAACTATCTCAAGGTTTCCTCAAATCCTCCCAACTTAAAGGGGATAAAATATATGCATCTCTTATGCCTTCAACCATCAACTTTAACTCATGGTGAATCACCCTCATCCTGACGATCATATACTTTTCTATTTCTATTAATATGAGTCTTTAGGGTTTCCTCATACCCAACTCCCTCATCATTCCTCAAACTCTGTTGCCTTTATATTCCTTTCCACCTCAATTCCTTTTTATTTTCCTTTCTCTTATAATTTTCATGAACCAACACAACATAAGCATTGATTTCAAATATCCCGTCATTCTGGATTCGCGTCTTCAGAACGAATCTTAACAACTTTTACAGCTTAGACTCATAATTCATCATACTCGTCTGTCTTTGTTCTGGCTCTAAAGCTTTTACACTATCTCCTTATCTTTGGGAATTACTTTCCCGAAAACAATTGACTGAACTTAAATCAGTTTATTCTAACCTCTGGCTCCGTGCCTTTCTTGGTCTTTCACCAACGGGTGGTCTCTCTCTTAGGAGGGTAAGTGACAAAAATGGTCTTTTGTGGTTCATCAATCATTTTGAATCTCAAATGATTCCTATATTTCCTTTAGCCAGGTTCTTGCCTCGGCTGGGTCAGCCTGTTCCTTGGAACTCTGAGAGCTTAGCGATTAAAGGTCATGAAAGAATTTCACACCACATTGTTTCCTCAAGGTGGTGGTTGGGGATAATAGTCTAAGTTCTTTTTAGACAGGTCCATGAATTACCGTATAGGAGTACCGTCTCGGGTCTCCTTTCCTTACTCGACTTTCTGTTTCCTTAGTATGAAATGTTTCATCCTTCTCCCATACTTGGGGTTATCTTATACGTTAAAATCCTCATTTTCCACTTCATTATGTTATGGGTTCCTTCTATCTTGATGGCGTCCTCCCTGACTATCACATCCAGGGTTTGCCCTTAATCTTATTCCTTGAACTATGACTTTCATCTAAGATCTCATCTTTAAGCTCTTGAACATTTGGAACCCAAATTCTATAGGAATACCTCATTATTCCCTTATCATCTTTCTCGGTATTAATCTCATATCTATTTGTTGGCTCTCTGCCTTCATTCATCACTTTTTTTTTTCTGGCACAATATGTTCTTTTCCGATAATTCGGTCTGTATTGCAATCTCAAACAGCTTTTCGGTACCGGCTCCGGTTACCTTCACTTCTATTTCCATTTTCTCAAAATCTCTTATAACTCTCCCAAGGACATTATCATCTTGAGTCTCTCCTTTCTACTAAGGGCATCAGCCACCACATCGGCTTTCCCCGAATGATAAAGAATCTCTCAATCATAATTCTTGATTAGCTCTAACCGCCTCCTCTGACGTATGTTGAGCTCTCTCTACGGGAAAATGTACTAGAGCACTTATGGCTTAGGTAAATCTCGCACTTCTCTCCATACAAGTAGTGCCTCCAATATTTAGGGCAAAACTATTGCCACGAGCCCAAGCTCATGGGTGGGGATATCGAATTTCATATTACCTTAATTGTCTTGACGTGTACGCGATTACCTTACCGTGCTGTATAAGCACGCACCCTAAGCCCTTGTGCGAAGCGTCACTACACTTCACAAAATCTCCTTTTCCATCCGGCAACGCCAGCATAGGGGCTGTCACCAACCTTTGCTTCAGTTCTTGAAAGTTGTTCTCGCATTTCTCTGTCCATTCGAACTTCTCAGTCTTACGAGTAAGCCACGTTAAAGGGGGCTACTATCTTTACAAACTTGAACGAACCTCCGGTAGTGATCGACCAATCCTACCTCTGGTAGTCGACTTAACCATGGTCATCAATTCATCAGTGGTCCTTTATTCATTCTTGTCAGGATCCTCCATGGGATCCTCCTCAGCAACTATCCCTTCTAGGACAACATCCTCAACCGCTATATCCTCAATATCAACATTATCCGGTCCTGCATTAGGACGCTCCATCGGATCCACAATCTAATCTCCAATAAGTAATAAAACATCATCGCGTTGTTGCTCCTCAACCTCAGGGTTCGGAGTCCCGCTACCATCTATGATAACGAACTACGCTTCTATTACGATATTTATAAGGGTTCCCATAAGGGTTTTAACTGTCGGTACTACGTTAGGTAGCCCGACTATGAACTTGGCAAGAGTTCTTATTATCTTAGTGAACTTATTATCTTAACGTCCCATCATCTCTGAGGTTTATAACGCTTAGCTCTGATACCACTTCTGTAACACCCCCAAATCCGGGGTCGGGGATCCGGGTTGTCACGAGTTCCATTTCCCTTAACAACACCCAATCTTAATAAATAATCAACTACTCTGTACTGTGACCCCACAATAAACACACACACCACAAGTTATAGTCTCAGAGATGAATATCCAAAAATAATCACAAGTCGTTTTATTCCACAATTATATGCCAATACACCTTAAACAGGTTTCTGAATAAATTTACATTTCTTTGCCATTATTACAATTCATAAATATACATAATCTGATACATCAAAAGTTGAAAGCCTAGCCTATTGGTAGTTCCTACCTCAGCTATGGCGGCATCAGTGCTTCTAGAAAACTGCGGAACGTCTCCTAACCTCTTGCGAATCGGGAGCTTGGTCCGGTTCATCTTGTCTATCTGATGTTGTGTGATGAAAGAAGAAAGCAAGGGTGAGCAGCAAGCCCACCAAAATAATATGTATAATGATTAACAATATATGAGCCTTCTCATAGTACTCATGAAAGTCTTGGTCAAAAGAAATGAACCAAGTTGATATCTTAATGCGATGAAGTCGCAAAATATTCAGTATATATACATATATACTTTTCAAAATATTGGAAGTCCTCTTCCATGCATAATATACACAAAATCCCAGTGTATAACTGTATATATAAAAAAAAATATCATTGCAAGGTGATCTCATACATCTAACCTTGTCTCAACGTTTTTCTGAAAATCTTTGTCATTCATAAGACAATTATTAACTAGATATAAGTTTAAAAGATGAGGTTACCAAATACCCCAATATACTTATATCTTTCCCAATACTACTTGAACTACCACCGTTCAAGTTATAACCAGTTTCAAAAGTTCATCACATAGATGAGACTACAAGACAAGATTTGAATAGATTCAACCTTTAAAATATCATCAAAATAAAATGAAGTTATGAGATACTTCATTTGATGTAAACATCATTTTGAAAACTTGACCCTGCCAACACTCAACAATCGCCCAACCGTAGCCTTTCTATCGAAGTGCTCTGGGTAGTGTTGCAGAAATTATCCAATTGGATGATGAACTCATTACGGGAGTTTGCCGCGCCAGGAAGACCACTTACGATGATCAGTCGTAGTAGTACAACCCCACCATTTTCTACATGTAGAGGAGAACCTGTCGGATTTACTTGTCAACCGAACACTGAACTCCTAAGGAATGGACCGCCTTAGCGGAACTTCCAGGCCATTTGGGCCAATATAATAAGGCTGGGCCGGCGCTACTCGACCACTTACGCCACTCCTAGTTCAGATGAAATCCATGACTCTGAAACGTAAAGCTCGTTTCCCCCTTTCCCCAAGTAGAAACTTGTTGATACGGCTCCACCAAGAAGTCGTACCTAGTTGGAAAGGAAAACTCACCGATATTTCCCAGGCGATGCCTGTTAATGGATTAACTTGTTCCAAGAATTTTACTTCCCGAATATTGGGTAAGTAATCAAAAACTCTTTTACCAAGACAGCAACCTTGTTGCGAATATAAAACACACCACCGAGCCGGATCCCCCAGGTTTTGAGCGAGTATTTAAATCCCCTTTTTAAAAGAAAGATCTTAAATATAAAAATAGTTTTGGGATCCGCTCTAACTTTTGAAAATCATTTTAAAGACTCGAAAACACTTTAAAGAGTGTTTGGAGTAAAACTGATTTAATGAAGTAAATCAGTCCCCAGAATATTTAGAAAATGTCTGAATATTATTATTTAAATAATATTCCCATAAAAAAATAATCTTTATAAAATAATTGAAGTAGAAGTATTAAAACTTATACTTGAAATGAATAGCAAATAATCAAAGATATACTTATACGAAAGTAATATCTTTATTTGAATAATCAAAAATAAGTTTGATTATTGACACCTTATTCTTTAATAAAATAAAGAATATATCTCAGCAAATAATCAGAGTCATAGATCCTCAAATGAATATTCAAATAATATTCAATAAATAAAATAAGCTGAGTCATAATACCTCGAATGAATATTATAAATAATATTCATTAAATAAAATAAAGGAGTCATACATCCTCAAATGAATATTCAAATAATATTCAATAAATAATGTAAAGGAGTCATACGCCTTCGAATAATATTCGAAATAATATTCAATAATAAAATAAAGTTAAAGTTATCGAATAAACCTTATTCGATTAATAGTTTTAAAAACTATATCCATATATATATATATAAATATATATATATATATATATATATATATATATATATACTCGGGAACATCGACTCCCGGTTTAGAAATATGTTCACCTTTTATCCCCTATACTAAGGGTATACGCAACTACTTGCTTATTTCTAGCATAGGTATTATGCAACTATAAGCATTGAAATCAACAGATAGATAACCAGATTACGAAACAGACATGCATATATACCATATTAGCATGCTCCAATATATCGCAAAATTTGCTAATAACAATCATGCAATATCACAAGATAATGCATATACATATATTTACATCACAACAACAGTATAACGGGTAGAAAACTTGCCTGAGCGACTGGGGTTACGAATGGCTCGGGACGAGTCTGGTAACCTATAAACAACAAGTAAGTTGGAATTAAACCAAAGTCACTTGTAAATCTATACTTTAACTAACTTAGACTCTAACGCTTGTTTTGCGCTCACTGATTCGCTTAAGCCACTCGGGTACCCTCGGCTCCACCATTTTTAATAATTTAACCTTTACGAGTTTTAAAGCGATTCCTTCGCGAGTGTCTTACCAACTGCCTAACACACTTACCATAAATGTTTCATACATTAATTAACCCTTTTTGGTCTTTAACCTATGTTTCAAAGTAAGGCGAGGGAAAAAGTTTCGTTCGCGAAATGCCGTTACTTGAAACGGTCGTTTCTCCTAAACCGTGCATCGGAATCGAACGAACTACATATCAAAATGAAGCTCGTAACATGAGCTATCTAAACATGGGAGTGGTCATAATCTAGCAGGGAGTCCTCGGGTCCAAATGTTATGAACAAAAGCAGTCTAAAGTAAATCGGGCATTACGACGGCTATGTTTACGCGATTACCAATATTTATACCACTCCAATTCTTTACCAATTCACTACAAACCACCCAACCATCATCAATACATCCAACACAACTTATATCAAGGCAAAGTCAGTCCATAATCTCAAGGTTTCCCAACTTATTCAACCACAACATGATCTACTAACCATAACTTAAGATTCATTAACCATTAACCAAGATTCATATCCAAAATCACCACAAATCCAACCAAAATATCTAACACACATGGATCTTGCTATACATACATGGATATTTCTATATATACCTTAATCCATTCATAAACTTATCAAAACTCAAAGTTCAAACTATAAGTTAAAGGTGAAAGTTGTTTATACCTCCTTGAAGCTTCCTAACACAACCCAAGAGCTTTGAATGCCTAAAAGAACCTTGATCCTTGCTTGTATAACCTTAATCTTTCATAAAAATTCAAGAAAACTAAAGTTATTTCTTGAAGGTTACTATTCACCATCTTCTTCCTTGATTTATTGGAAGAGATTGTGAAGGAATTAGGAGCTTAAACTTATAGCATATCCATATCTATGTACAAGGAAGCTTAGATAATTACCTTGTGATTTAACAATGCTTGGAACTTGATTTTTGAAATTCTTGCCCTTGAAAAAGATGAAAAGCCGAGAGCAAGATGATGAGAATGAAATGATTTTGTGTTTTTTGATTTGTTTGGCTTAGCTTGGTTGTTTTTTTGTTTTGTTTTTGGTTAATTACCTTAATAACCTTATATTTGTGTGGTTATAAACCAACCACACCTCCTCCTTCCCTATGTCATGCTTACATCACATTGCTATGTCATCCTCCCTTCCTTGTCCTCTTCTCATTGGTTGGGTGACATCACTTCCTCTAATCCCTTTGCTTAACTTCCTAATTGTTTGCCTAATGACCGCTGATCTGTTATACGGTTCGCTTAACTTTCGTTTTCGTTTATCGTTTGAGGGATCATACCCGGGATCTTATTACTTAGGTTCCCTTAACCTTTCTCAATATATTACATTCCTTTTATGATCCTCTCTTATAATCCTTTAATTTAAATCCTTTTTATCCGGTTACCTTTTTCTCAATTCTTTCCGTATCTAGTGGATTTCCGGGAAAAATCAAAGTGTTCGGATTTGGATTCTGACGATCTTTACATACACTTATATCCCATATAAAGTACTAATAAAATCTCAGAATATCCATATCAGAACCCCTACATAGTGTGGCATTAAAAGTTTTCTCATTCAGCAAAAACACTATTCATAAGGGTTTCAAAAATTTCCCAAAAATTGGGGTTATTACATGCATGATGGTTAATTAGCAAATCTTGCGATATATTGGAGCATGTGATATGGTATATATGCATGTCTGTTTCGTAATCTTGATATATATATGTTGATTCAATTGCTTATAAGTTGCATAATACATATGCTAGAGATAAGCAGTAGTTGCGTATACCCTTAGTATAGGGGACCCAAAGGTGAACATATTTCTAAACCGGGAGTCGATGTTCCCGAGTATAATATATATATATATATATATATATATATATATATCGATGTTCCCGAGTATAATATATATATATATTGCCGGATGGAAAAAAGGAGATTTTGTGATTTGTATTGACGCTTTGCATAAGGAATTAGGGTGCTCTTATACAGCACAACAAGGTACTCGCGTACGCGTCAAGAAAATTAAGGGAATATAAAATTCGATATCCCCACCCATGAGCTTGGGCTCATGGTAATAGTTTTGCCCTAAAGATTGGAGGCACTAATTGTATGGAGAGAAGTGAGAGATTTACCTAAGCCATAAGTGCTCTAGTACATTTTCATGCAGAAAGAGCTCAACATACGCCAGAGGAGGCGGTTAGAGCTAATCAAGAATATTGATTGGGAGATTCTTTATCATTCGGGGAAAGCCAATGTGGTGGCTGATGCCCTTAGTAAAAAGGAGAAACTCAAGACGATAATGTCTTTGGGAGAGTTTATGAGAGATTTTGAGAAAATGGAAATAGAAGTGAAGATAACCGGAGCCGGTACCGAAAAGATATTTGAGATTGCAATACAGTCCGAATTATTGGAAAAGAACATATTGTGCCAGAAAAAGTGATGAATGAAGGCAGAGAGCCAACAATTAGATAAAAGATTAATACCGAGAAAGATGATAAGGGAATAATGAGGTATTCCTACAGAATTTGGGTTCCAAATGTTCAAGAGCTTAAAGATGAAATCTTAGATGAAAGCTAGTTTGAGAAATAAGATTTAGAGCGAACCCTGAACGTGATAGTCAGGGAGGTTGCCATCAAGATAGAAGGAACCCATAACATAATGGGGTGGAAAACAAGGATTTTTAACGTATAAGATAACCCCGATTATGGAAGAAGGTTGGAACATTTCATACTGAGAAAACAGAAGTTGAACAAGATAGGGGGAATCAGGATGGTACTCCTATTGGGCAATTCATGGACCTGCCTAAACAGAACTTAGACTATTATCCCCAACCACCACCTTGAGGGAACAATGCGACGAGAAATTCTTTCAGGACCTTTAAGTCGCTAAGCTCTTAGAGTTCCAAGGAACAAGCTGACCCAGTCGAGGCAAGAGCCTGGCTAAAGGAAAAATAGGAATCATTTGAGATTCTAAATGATGGACGAATCATAAAAGACTATTTTTGTCAGTTACCCTCCTAAGAGAGAGGCCACCCGTTGGTGAAAGGCCAAGGAAGGCACGGAGCCAGAGGTTATAATAAACTGATTAAAGTTCAGTCAATTGTTTTCAGGAAAGTACTTCCCAAGGTTATGGAGATAGTGTAAAAGCTTTAGAGCCAGAACAAAGGCAGACGAGTATGATGAATTATGAATCTAAGTTGTAAAAGTTGTCAAGATTCATTCTGAGGACACAAATCCAGAATGACGGGATGTTTGAAATCAATATTTATGTTGTGTTGGTTCATGAAATGATTGTAAGAGAAAGGAAAATAAAGGGAGACTAAAGTGGAAAGAAATAAAAAGGCAATACAGTTTGAGGAATGATAAGGGAGTTGGGTATGAGGAAACCCTAAATACTCGTAACAATAGAAATAGATAAGTATGTGATCGTCAGGATGAGGGTGATTCACCATGAGTTAAAGTTGATGATTGAAGGAATAAGAGATACATATATTTTATCCCCTTTAAGTTGGGAGGATTCGAGGAAACCTTGAAATAGTTCGAAGGATAAATAATGAGACGCGGATAGGTGGAAGAGACAAGAAAGTAAGAAATTAGGAAATTGGATGAAGGAAGTAACCTTAAAAAAAATGGAAAGTGTATGTAACACCTGTGACTTGATACCCAAAAGGGAGACACCAAGTACAAAAGATATCCCAACATTGAGATGACTGTTGAGATAAACAACAAAAGTAAATAAGGATTTATTAAGAAGAAGTTCATGTTGAACACGACCAATATCTTCCAGAACATTCATGTGATCATTACCAAATCAGGAAAGAAAAGCAGATAACCGTTGTTATCTTTTGGAGGCCATATGGATTGACCTCAATTTGAATAAGGATGCTATTATGAAATTAGGTATAGACTATCGAGGTGGGAATGATTGAAATAAGACACCCTTATCAGGGATACATGACTTGATTTATCTATGGAAGGATGCAAGTACCTTTTTAAAAGGTGGAATTAAGGATGGAACCTCGATAACTTGAGATGAACCATAGAGGAATGCATAAAGGATGGCATTTCACCCTTAATAGGGACATTATGAGTTTGGGTAATACGGAATGAAGGATTAAGGCAACAACAACCTTTAAAGATCAGTAGAAATTTTTTTCAGAAGTACATAGACAATGGTTATAGTATTAGTAAATGGTATTTTGATATGCCCTGTATCTAGGGAATACAGGAGGAACGATTCAAGGATAACCTTAGAGGTTTTACAAGGAGAAAGGTAATATTCAAAATTCTCAAGAATAAAAATGTTGATAAAGGAAATATGACGTAATTATAATGATTCCAAGTGGGGCACGTGTTAAACCATGAGAAAGTATGGATCGAACCAGTAAAGGTCGAAATTGTTCAGGGCAATTAGGGCCTAAGATAAAAGATGTTCTAAGTATGATTGAGAGTCAGTCATGACAGTGATTAACCTCTAAAGACTGAGGCAATAACTTATGGAAAAATGGTGATATTTTTTTTTACTCATCAGATTTTAAGGAAAACATCTTCACAAAAGCAGTGATTGAAATAAGGTAGAAAATTTATTTGGAGGTGGTTAAAATGACATTGACTGTAAGGAAATTTTACTATCAGGAAAGGCCAAAGAGGTGGCCGATACTTTAAATGTAAGAGGATAATTATAGGCGCTTGTGCGAGAGGAATACAGTGATGATGGTTGAAGCCGGGAAGGTTGTATTACGGTTCGGAAGATTGACATTCCTTCTGATGACTGTGCAATACTCAACCGTAATAGTAGTTGGGTAAAGGTTTAATTCGTGTAATCGCCATTAGCGGGCTATCTATCTTAGAAGGTCCTATCTTGAGAATAAGCCAGGACCATATTTTAAAAAGGACCAAACAAACCTTTGAGTTAAGTCTTCTATTGAAGGCATATGATTAAGAATGGTATTAACCTGCTATCGTTGCTTTGATTGAAACTCTTCTGCAATTTTATCTGCTTCATGTCATGAAAGTACGTCAGAATTTGGAGTGTTCTTCATGAATTATGAATGGTGATTATGTTAACTCCTTAGAAGAATTCTATACGACATGTATGGACTCCGTATGGTTAGATATTAAGATTTCATGGAAAGTGAATGAAGACAGTAGGTCAATGGTGGACCATAGTAATGCAGGAATGATTCTACGAGTAATGAGCCGATTACTTGCAACCGTGAGAGTTGTATTGTAATGGATGTTGAGATTGGGTACCACTAATCGGGTTGTGGTGATGTATAAGTTATTACTGGTAGACCTTTTTAAGTCGATTATCTACCTATTGAATATTTATTCCTTCTTATCAATAGAGAGTCGTATTACTATACGAGGAAGGTTGCAGTGCAAGCATTGTATTCTAGTAACGATGATGTCTAGAATGAGATCCCATATTTGATTTTCGATGTCGAGGGAGTTTCAAAGGTGATTGTGTATAAGCTCGAGGAAGAGCATGGGTCCATAGAATGATGGACGGAATAGCAAAAATATTTAGGCATGTGAAATACGATGCTATAATACTTGATGTTGATATAAATACGTTTATGTTTTGCTCTCCTATGACAAACCTCTATAGTTCAGAGGTAGATTCCAAGCCAGATATTTTGTGGCAGTATATTTTATATATATATAATTCTCTTCAATTCGTTCTTTTCTCTCCTTTTCATTTCATATAAGCTGAGAAGAACAACCCTTCCAGAAGGGGAGGTATTGCCGAATGACTATCTATCTGTGTGATGGAAGCCTAGTAGGATACCACATGTTGTTTAATTGCTTGTCAAGTACTAAAGGCTGGCCACCTTCTGTACTAACTATGCGATGTAACAAGTGTTCATGATCATAGTGATCTCTCAATAAATTCTTTTACTTCTATATGATTGATCAAACTTTGGATAATAATAACAGCTAAAAAAGGAGTAGTATGAATATGGTGGTATTCGGAATGAAAACACATTCGTGATACTATGGTTGACGCGTGTATTAAAAGGTTATAGAATGCTAACTAGCAAAGGTGTAACCAGTATAATATTAGGAACGGAAGATAGTAGCGATTACGAACTGGAAAAGAATAGGTATTGAGAAGCAAAAGCTCTAATGCTAAAAGCTATAATGAGAGTCTGTGCAATAGACTTGAAAGAATTTGAATGATCACTTAACGCGGATTGAGTTTTCTCACGATAATAGATCGTATTTCAGGTATCGAGATGTCGTCTTATGAGATCTTTGAGGGAAGACAATGTCGATCTCCCTTATGTTAGGATGAAGTTGTAGAGCGCAAGATGCTCGGACCAGCAGTGGTCCAAAGGACCAAGAATATAATAGATCTAATCAGAGGATGGCTGGGAGTAGCCCAAGATGGACATAAGAAGTATGCTGATTTGACAATGAAAGGACAAAGAGTATGAAGGAGGTAACCTTGTATTGTTAAAAGTATTTCCTTAAAAAGGAATTGATGAGGTTCGGAAAGAAAGGAAAGCTAAGTCCACAAATTGTTGGACCCTTGGATATATTAAGACGTATTGGGAAGTTAGCATATGAGCTAGCCCTACCCCCGAACATGTAGCAAGTCATAACGTGTTTCACGTATCAATGTTAAGGAAGTGTAATTCGGATGACAGATAAATAGGGGCATATGAGCGCATAGACATGCAACCAGACGTAACCTATATGGAGCAACCAGAAAGGGTTATAGACTGAAAAAGGGACAAGTGCTTAGGAGAAGAGTTATCAAACTAGTCAGAATTTGATGGTAGAACCACAATGTGGGAAAATTACGTAAGAGTTAGAAAGTGCAATGCTAAGAAAGTATCCCTACTCATTTTCTATCTGATTCTGGGACGGAATCCTTTTAAGGAGGGGAGACTGTAATAACCCCAATTTTTTGGAATTTTTGAAACCCTTATGAATAGTGTTTTGCTGATTATGCTGAATAAGAAAACTTTTCAGGCCACACTATGTAGGGGTTCTTTTATTGATCTTCCGGGATATTATTAGTACTCTATGTGGTATATAAGTGTATGTAAAGATCGTCAGAATCCAAATCCGAACACTTTGATTTTTCCCGAAAATCCACCAGATATCGAAAGAATTGAGTATAAGGTAATAGGATAAAAAGGATTTAAATTCAAGGATTTTAATAGAGGATCATAAAAGGAATATAATGTATTGAGAAAGGTTAAGGGAACCTAAGTAATAAGATCCCGGGTATGATCCCTCAAACGATAAACGAAAACAAAAGTTAAGCGAACCGTATAACAGATCAGCGGTCATTAGCCAAATAATTAAAAGCTAATTAAAGAGATTAGTGGGGATGATGTGATCAAACCAATGAGAAGAGGATAAAGAAGGGAGGGTGACATCACATGGTGACATAAGCATGACCAAGCAAGTGTGTTGTTGGTTGAATTAGAACCACACAAAAATTACCATGGTAAAAAGGTAACAAAACAAATCAAAAGGTCAACCAACCAAGCCAACACTTCATTTTCACCAAAAACACAAATTTTTTTCACCATTCTTCATCTTTGTTCACGACTTTTCTTCTTTTCCAAAGAAAGAAAAATCAAAAACCTAGTTCGAAGCTTTGTTAAATTGCAAGGTATTTATCTAAGACTCCTTATGCATAGTTATGGATATCCTATAAGTTTGAGCTCCTAAATCCTTCAAAATCTCTTCCTAAACATCATGGAAGAAGATGGTGAATAGTGTTTTTCAAGAACTAAAATTTTTGTTCTTGAAGTTTTGTTTAGTTTAAGCTTGGATAAGGACTTTAAGGGTGATTCCAAGCCATTCTCTTGATTATCCACTCTCCAAGGAAGGTATAACCCCTCCAAACCCTAAATTTGTTTGAGTAATTACGTTTAGTTTTGTTGATTTTAATTCATGGGAGGCTTGCTTGTTGTGAATGTAGAGATTAGTTAGTTTTGTGAAGTTTTGGAGTGGTAATTCTTGGATTGTTGATTAATGAACTTAAGTGTAGTTAAATTCAAGTTTAAGATTAAGTATAAATTGTTAATGTTGAGTTGTTGGGGCTGTTATGATGTATTATGGATGGAATTTTGATTGGGTTGTGATTGTGGATTGATTGTGGGTTGAATTGGAGTGTTTTAAATTTGGGTAATCGCGTAAATATAGCCGTCGTAATATCAGATTTACTTTAGGCTGTTTTTGTTCTTAACATTAGGACCTGTGAACTCACTGCTAGGTTTTGACCATTGCCATGATTAGATAGTTCATGTTACGAGCTTCATTTTAATATGTAGTTCGTTTGATTCCGATGTACGGTTTAGGAGAAACGACCGTTTTAAATAACGGCGTTTCGCGACCGAACCATTACCCCTCACCTTATTTTGAAACCTTGGTTAAGGACCTTAAATGACCAATTGGGGTATGAAACATTTATGTAAAGTGGATTAGGCAGTTGGTAAGGTACTCACGAAAGAATCGCCTTAAAACCCTTAATGGTTAATTAATTAAAAATGGTGGAGCCGAGGGTACTCGAGCGACTTAAGTGAATCGTTAAGCACGAAAGCGAGCGTTAGGACTCTAAATGGTTAAAGTCTAGTTTCTTAAGTGATCGGGGTTTAATTCTGACTTATGTTGTTGTTCATAGGTTATCGGACCCACTCTAAGCTTAAGTCTATCCGGGAGCACTCAGGCAAGTTTTCTACCCGTTATACTGTTGTTGTGATGTAAATATATGTATATGCATTATCTTGTGATAGATGCATGATGGTTAATTAGCAAATCTTGCGATATATTGGAGCATGTGATATGGTATATATGCATGTCTGTTTCGTAATCTTGATATATATCTGTTGATTCAATTGCTTATAAGTTGCATAATACATATGCTAGAGATAAGCAGTAGTTGCGTATACCCTTAGTATAGGTGACCCAAAGGTGAACATATTTCTAAACCGGGAGTCGATGTTCCCGAGTATAATATATATATATATATTGATATAGTTTCAAAACTATTAATCGAATAAGGTTTATTCGATAGCTTTATTTTATTTAATGAATATTAGTTTGAATATTCGTTCGAGGACTTATGACTCGATTTATTTTATTTAATGAATATTAGTTGAATATTCATTCGAGGACTTATAACTCCGCTTATTTATTTAATGAATATTAGTTTGAATATTCATTCGAGGACTTATGACTCGGTTTATTTTATTTAATGAATATTAGTTTGAATATTCATTCGAGGACTTATGACTCGGTTTATTTTATTTAATGAATATTAGTTGAATATTCATTCGAGGACTTATGACTCCGTTTATTTTATTTAATGAATATTATTTTGAATATTCATTTGAGGACTTATGACTCCGCTTATTTATTAAATAATATTCTTTATTTTATTAAAGAATAATGTTTCGATAATCAAACTTATTTTCGATTATTCAAATAAAGATAGTACTTTCGTA
Source organism: Apium graveolens (assembly GCF_009905375.1). Lineage (NCBI taxonomy): Eukaryota > Viridiplantae > Streptophyta > Magnoliopsida > Apiales > Apiaceae > Apium > Apium graveolens. The sequence continues at coordinate 62,659,962 of NC_133655.1, forward strand.
TAAGTATATCTTTGGTTATTTAATATTCATTTCAAGTATGAGTTGTAAAACTTCTACTTCAAATTATTTATATAGAGATTATCCTTATGGGAATATTATTTAAATAATAATATTCATATATTTTCTAATATATCGGGACTGATTTATTTCATTAAATCAGCATTACTCCAAATATTCTTAAAAATGTTTTCGAGTCTTCAAAATGAATTTTAAAAGTTAGAGCGGATCCCAAAGCTCATTTATATATATTTAAGATCTTCCTTTCGAAGGGGATTTAAATACTCGCTCAAAACCTGAGGGATCCGGCTCAGTGGTGTATTTTACATTCGCAACGAGGTTGCTGTTTTGAGAAACATCTTGATTACTTGCCCATCGTTCGGGAAGTAAGTTCATCTATTCGAGTCGGCATAAGCAACATGGGCTCAGTGGGCGTCCATGAAAGTGTAAGTGGCTCAGTGGGAGTCTATCAAATGTGTAAGTGGCTGAGTGGCAGTCCAGCATAAGGTCCTATTGCGGCCAGGGTGATGACCAGTGGGGAATTCGTCCATCTACTAGTAGAAAAGATTACTTATTGGTATCTTTGCCTGATCAGCAAGATATCAGGTTTATGCCAAGGTTTTCTCCTTTCCAAATTCATTGGATATTGCAACTCTGTTTATATTTTCATAACAGAGGTTTTCAAGGAGTGTATGAAATGTATATATATAGGTGTATATATATATCGGGACTTAATGAAGTATCTCGTAACTTCGTTATTTATAATGATATTCAAAGATTGAATCTATTCAAATCTTGTCTTGTAGTCTCATCTATATGATGAACTTTTGAAACTAATTATAACTTGAACGGTGGTAGTTCAAGTAGTATTCGGAAAAGATATAAGTATATTGGAGTATCTTGTAACTTCATCTTTTCAACTTATATCTGGTTAATGATTATCTTATGCATGACAAAGATTTTCACAAAAACGTTGAGACAAGGTTAGATATATGAGATCACCTTGCAACGATATTTTTATACAGTTATAAACTGGAACTCTGTGTATATTATACATGTCAAAGGATTTCAAAGTTTGTGAAAAGTATATATACTTATGTACTGAATATTTTGCGACTTCATCGCGTTAAGATATCAACTTGGTTCATTTCTTCTTCACCAAGACTTTCATGAGTACTATGAGAATGCTCATATATTGTAAATTATTATACATATTATTTTGGTGGGCTTGTTACTCACCCTTGCTTTCTTCTTTCATCACACAACATCAGATAAACAAGATGAACATGACCAAGCTCCCAATTCGTGAGCGGATAGGAAACGTTCCGCAGTTTCCTATAGGCGTTGATGTCGCTGTAGCTGAGGTAGGAACTACCAATAGGCTAGGCTTTCAACTTTTGATGTACTAGATTATGTATATTTATGAATTGTAGTAATGGCTTATAATTGTGGAATAAAATGACTTGTGTTATTTTTTTGGGTATTCGTCTCTGAGACTATAACTTGCGGTGTGTGTGTTTATTGTGGGGTCACAGTACAGAGTAGTTGATTATTTATTAAGATTGGGTGTTATTAAGGGAAATGGAACTCGTGACAACCCGGATCCCCGACCCCAGATTTGGGGGTGTTACAACATCTTCACTTCTCTATTGGCCAAATTTACTTGTCGATATCTTTAATTCTCTATACGTTAAATTGACTTCTCTACAAGTACAGTGACTTCTCTATAAGCTAAATTGACTTCTTAATATGACTTCTCTGCATTTCTTGTTCAGTGACTTCTTGACATTTGACTTAGAACATCTTTCAATCTACAAAATTATTCTTCACCAAGATGTTTATCTTCTTTCTGAGGCATGATCGGGCTTGATCTTCTTTCAAAGATTTATTTATCGTATTGGTTGTTTACTGAAAAATAATCCAGTCTAGTCTCATCAACATTCTTACGGACTCAAAGAATACCATTACATATTATATAAAATTAAAAGTCAACTAAATCTTAGGATTCTCAATATGACTAAGTCTTATTATATTAAGGCATGTCTTGCATAACACAAAACCTCATCAGTTGATGAGCTACCTTTTCAAAGGTTATCCCTTAGGATGGTTAGTCATTCAAGGCTACAAAATGACTTAACATAATTATACTATGTGTTTTACTTATCATCAGGATTTTAGGCCTCATTTCTAAAAATCTCCCCCAATTTATGACTTATAGAATAACAGTCATAAATTAGAGCCTTGATGATAATAATAGACAATCTAGATATATAGACATTAAGACTGCATAATTTACTTGTATTAAGCTTCTTGAAAATAAGTAAGGAAATTGAGACAAAAGAAAAAAAAGATGTTATAGTGAGATATGCTCCTTGAGATTGAGCTGATTGAGACTTAACTCTTCCCACATGATCTGACTTCTTTAGCTCTGGATTTGTTTGGATAAATATTTTCTTATGGTGTTGAGTTTGAACTGCTCAGATTTCTAGATTTCATTGTTAACAATGTCTAATTTTATTCTTCATTCTGAAGAAACTTCTCATTTCACCTTCATCCTTGAGTTTATGCAAATACTATATAGAGTTGATGAATTCTTCTACTCAAGGTATTATACTGATTCCGAACCAGTTTGCTTAGTTGAAGACTATAACACCCTCCAAATCCGGGGTATAGATTTGGGGCAATATTAATAACAACTACCAACTAAACCTCCACAAGCGGAATATAAATATAATAATTACCCCGAACTACTACTACTCAGGATCTTTTAAGGTTAAGAGTTGAAAACAAGAACGACACACTAACTTTATTACAACCCCAAATAAAAACAATCTGTCTCAAGAACTCTCTTTGTTACAAAACTTTATTCTATCTACAATCTCACCACACAACTTTATTCAAACCAACATTATTACTTATTCTATTACACCTGGTCTGGTAGCTCAAAGCTCTCTTCGGGGATAGGGATGAACACTCTTGGTATAAGAGGGTCCCGCTGCTTGACTCGCTTCTTGACTACGCGGGTTCTGATGGGTTTCATTCTCTACCTTAACTGTAAAACAATAGGAATAACAATAAAAAGGGATGAGCCAAAATTACTCAACAAGCCTGCAACAATATATATATATATATAGTATAAAGAGAGAAGAATAGATGAACCGATAATGTGTTGGTTTGAACAACCATTTGTATCTGTATAGGATAATAATTTGCCAACACTAGTGAGTGCCAAATGAACAAGACTGGAAACAAGAACCAACATATGCACTATAACCTGCTGATCAGTCAGGATACAGTGCAGATCTATACCCAACTGTATAGACCCAACCAACATAAGGAGTACTCAGGCAACTATGGCCTATTAATTAAAGGTCTGGGTAAAACCCAGCCCGTATCGTAACCATCCAGTCCAAGGTTTCGCATCTGGAACAATCAGAATGCTTTTGATGTATCCTAACATCAGGATATATCCAAGTATATGTAACAAGGGTAAAAGTATAGGAATATGGGTAAGAAATTCAATAATTTGGGAGAATTCAAGAATCGAAATGAAATAGAAACAGGAATCAATAATTGTGTAACAGTGTATATGAACAAGAATTATCAAAGTGTAACTGATATGGAAAATAGGGTATAATTCACTATTCTGAATTTAGAATAGGGGAAAAACTTGCCTTGCACGTACTTAACCTGGTTTAACTCACCGCCTTCGGTCTCCTGCTTGATCTGCCTTGCTGATACTGAATCAGTCATAGAAAGATAGTCGTTTAGATAACTTACTACATACACGTATCTCGAATTGATACTACGCAACCCTATCAATCTACCCATGTGTTTCTATCTGACTCGCATATATACACATATAATTATATAGCACATAAGGTTCACATAACCACGTAAAGCACATAGCACATAATTGATTTTTGGACTTATAAATATTTTTAGAATCGATACTAGACTCATACATGTATTAACTAACCCTATTTGATTTTATTATAATTTTTCAGGATTTATTTGACTCGATTCTACCCCTATTAGGGCCTATAAACCATTAACTAACACAAGACAACTCTATTTTGGAAGAAATTATGACTTACAATTATTTTTATTGGATTCGTTTCATTTTTCTGAGTCTAGGGGTTCAGAATAGCGATATGGTATAGGTCATTTTTGGCAAAATAGGGCCAATGATTTGGTTTGAAATACGGGCTTTTAAAACACTGTTTGAGCTGTACGGGTTTTGATATAAACATATATAACTTACGATAAAATACTCAATAAATACCCAAAACACATTCAAATGAAAACAGACAACACGTAGCACATAGAAATTAGGGTTTAACAACTCAACACGGTTAATCATATAATAATACACATAATTTATTTTTATTATAATATAATACAAGAGAAATTTCTCGGTCGTTACATTCTTCCCCCTTAACAGGATTCTGTCCTCAGAATCATATTATGTAAATAACTGTGGATACTTTTCTAACATATCACTCTCGAGCTCCCAGGTTGATTCTTCAACCACTGGGTTTCTCCACAAAACGCTTACTAATGATACAGACTTATTTCTTAATACCCTCTCTTGTCGATCTAGAATTCTTATCGGCTGCTCTACATACGACAACTCTGCCTGAAGTTCTATTGGCTCATATTCTATTACATGTCTTGTATCAGGGTTGTACTTCTTAAGCATAGATACATGAAATACGTTATGAATATGCTACATATAGGGTGGTAAAGCTAACTCGTACGCAACCCTTCCGACTTTCTTCAAAATTTCAAATGATCCAACGTAGTGAGGTTTCAATTTACCTTTGTTACGAAACCTAGTTAATCCCTTCCATGGTGATATTTTTAGCAATACATGTTCCCCTTCCTGGTAGTCCACATCTTTTCTGGATTGATCTACATATTTACGTTGTCAATTCTGCGCTGCTTCAAGTCACTTGCGGATAAGTTCTACTTTTTCCTTGGTTTGCTGAATCAGTTCTGGACCTAGAATCTTGCATTCTCCAACTTCATCCCAACATGTAGGTGATCTGTATTTTCTTCCATATAGAGCTTCATAAGGTGGCATCCCGATACTTTCCTGATAGCTGTTATTGTAAGAAAATTCCACTAGCGGTAAGTGCTCATCCCAATTGCCTTCAGAGTCTATTGTGCATACACGTAGCATATCTTCAATTGTTTGAATTGTCCTTTCACTGTGCCCGTCCGTTAGTGGATGATAGGCAGTACTCATGTTTAATTTGGTTCCTAGACATTCTTGGAATTGTCTCCAAGATCTTAAATTGAAACGGTGATCTCGATCCGATACAATCGATACGGGTACTCCATGACGCATTACGATTTCCTTGAGATATAAGTGCACTAATTTGTCCAGTGAAAACCTTTCGTTGATCGGAAGGAAATGTGCTGATTTCGTTAGTCGATCAATGATAACCCAAATTGCATCGTGATTTGCTTTCGTCCTTGGAAGTCCCACTATAAAATCCATAGCTAAGTGCTCCCATTTCCATTCTGGAATATCTAGTGGTTGTAGTAGTCCGCTCGGGCGTTGAGGTTCAGCTTTCACTCTTTGGCACGTATAAAACTTGCTGACCCATTCCGTTATCTCTTCTTCATATTTGGCCACCAAAAGTTTTCCTTTAGGTCTCTGTACATCTTTGTGCTTCCGGGATGAATCGAATGTCTTGAACAACTCGAAAAATTCCTTTAGTATCCATCTGACTGGTAATCTCTTCTCCTATCAAATTGTCGATATCCTGGTCCATTACTTCTTCCTGACACCTTCTTATTTTCTCCAATAGTTCCAGCTGAAAAGTCATAGCGTAAATCATTTCAGTAGAGTTTTCTTGAACACGAACTTCAATCTCCAATTTATCAAATTCCTTGATTAAGTTTTCTGAAGATGTTAACAAGTTCAATCGTTCATTTCGACTTAACGCACCTGCTACTACATTGGCCTTGCCTGGATGATAATTGATTGAAACATCGTAGTCCTTGATTAACTCTAAGCCAACATCGCTGTCGCATGTTAAGTTCCTTCTGTGTGAAAATATACTTCAAACTTTTATGATCCGTATAAATCTCACATTTTTCTCCGTACAGATAGTGTCTCCAAAGCTTCAGTACGAACACAATTGCTGCTAGTTCGAGATCGTGCGTCGGATATTTCTGTTCATGCGGCTTTAACTGTCTAGAATCATATGCGATCACATTTCCATGTTGCATCAAAACACATCCGAGTCCTTGATACGAAGCATCGCTGTATATGACAAAGTCTCCTTGATCATCAGGTAAAACAAGCACAGGTGCGGTTACTAGTCGATTCTTCAATTCTTGGAAACTTGCTTCACATTTCTCGTTCCATTCGAACTTTTCATTCTTTCGCTTCAACTTCGTCAATGGTGTGGCTATCTTTGCAAAATCTTTAACAAATCTTCTATAATAACCGGCTAATCCTAAGAAACTTCTGACTTCCGTTGGCGTCTTTGGTCTTTCCCAATTTAAAATAGCTTCAATCTTTGTTGGATCCACTTGAATTCCTTCAATACTGATGATATGTCCTAGAAATTGCACATCCTTCAACCAAAATTCACATTTCAAAAATTTCGCATAAAGCTGCTCCTTTCGTAATATCTCCAGTGTCATTCTTAAGTGCATTGCATGTTCTTTTTCCGTCTTCGAATAAATCAAGATGTCATCAATAAATACAATGATAAACTTATCCAGGTACTTCTTGAATACTCGATTCATCAAATCCATAAACGCTGCAGGTGCATTCGTCAGTCCAAAAGCCATCACGAGAAATTCATAATGTCCGTACCTCGTCCCGAACGCAGTCTTTGGAATATCTTCTGCCTTGATCTTTAACTGATGATAAGCTGATCGTAAGTCGATTTTCAAAAACCATGCTGCTCCTTTCAGTTGATCAAATAAGTCATCGATGCGAGGCAAAGGATATTTATTCTTGATAGTTAACTTGTTCAGCTCACGATAATCAATACATAGTCGCATGCTACCGTCCTTCTTTTTCACAAACAATACTGGTGCGCCCCATGGGGATACACTTGACCTTATAATTCCTTTGTCGAGAAGTTCTTGCAACTGCTTTGCTAATTCCTTCATTTCAACAGGTGCCATTCGATATGGAGCTTTCAAAATTGGTTTAGTCTCTGGCGCCAAATCAATAGTGAACTCGACTTCTCGATCCGGGGGTAGTCCTGGAAGTTCATCTGGAAAGACATCGTGAAACTCACAAACTACAGGAATATCTTCAATCTTCGAACTTTCTTTGTTAGTATCCAACACGTAGGCTAAATAGGATCGACATCCTTGGTGTAGCAATCGTCTCATCTGCATCATTGTTAAGAATCTCTGCCTTTGCTTTTCACCTTTAAATATTACCGTTCTATTTTCTTCAGTCTGCAATTTCACTTTCTTGTTTGCGCAATCAATCTGAGCATTATTACTAGCTAGCCAATCCATTCCTAAAATAACATCAAATTCTCCTATCCTGAAAGGTATCAAGTCAACTAAGAAATGACATCTCCCTATCTCAACATCACAACCTGGGCATACTCGATCTACCATAACCTAATCATCATTTGCTAATTTTATGACTAGCACTTCATCTAACCACTGAATCTCACAGTCTATCTTAGAGATAAAATCTTCAGAAATAAAAGATCTAGTAGCTCCTGAATCAATCAATACTAGAACATTTACGGAATTCACAGGGAGCGTACCTGCAACCACATTCGGACTCTGTACTGCTTCCTTCATTGACATGTTGAAAGTCCTTGCCTTGGGCTGATTTTGTGGCGGTAGTGGAGGTGGAGGTAATGCTAAAACCCTTGGAATACTAGCGGCCATCGCAACTCCTCTGCAATCCTTGGCAATATGCCCTTTTCTTCCGCACTGAAAACAAGTGACCTCTGCTCTTCCCATCGGACATTCTCCAGAGTAGTGTCCCCTTTGCTTGCACTTGAAACACGTGACATTTGGCTTGTTGCAAATCCCCGTATGCTTTTTACCACATGTTCTGCAATCAGGTATAGGTGGTCGGATAAGTCTCTGCGGAGTTGGGGCGGGAAGTCGATTACCCATCCTCTGATTATTTTGTTCTGGTTTCCTGAAGTTTGCCTTTCCCCGGGCTTGAAATCCCGGCCTTCTGTTGAAACGGTTCTGGGAATTTCCTGGTCCTTTCTCTTTCTGAGCTGCTTCACTCTCACCTTCAATGATCATGGCCTTCTGAACAACAACCGTATAAGTCGTCAGCTCAAATACAGCTAATCTGCTACGAATCCATGGTTTCAGTCCCTGCTGGAATCTCTTGGCCCGCTTTTCATCCGTATCCACTTGTTCATGAACAAATTTGGCCAATTCAGTGAACTTGCTCTCATAATCCGTGACCGATAAATTATCTTATTTCAGGTCCAGGAACTTGATTTCCATCTGTTTCTTCTGTTAGGTCACACACACTATAGAAGGGGGTTGAATACAGTGTATAGCACAATCAAATCGAATTCAAATAACACAAGTAACAGAAAATAGACTTTATTCAATGCAATAAACTCTGTTACAATATGGAACTGTCCTCTCTCAATAATGAACAAATATCACGAGAGCTGCTAGGGTTATAATGAATAATATTCTCGATAATGATAACACTTATAGTGTAAACCCTATGTTTGTGTTTATATATCACACAGTTACAAGATAATCGCTAATTAATATGGAATATAATTCCGCTTCCTAAAATATATCAATCAGTTATCTTTTCTTCCAAGTATTCCATTCTTCATAGAATTCCTTCTTCATGCATATCTCTTCTTACGTTTGTCTTGATCTTCTTTCCTTTCAATCAGCCGCCTTCCTTATCTGAAAGTTTCCTTTAAGTCCTGATATTATCTCCTGATAAATATCTCCTAAACCTTAAGTACTGATCACTTAAGTTCTGACTTCAGTATAAGTGCTGATTTCAGCTAAGTACTGATTTGTCATGTTTAAGCAAGATCTGAAAACTAAACATGAATCATATTAGACATGACATTATCAAATATATCTAATAATCTCCCCCAACTTGTAAATTAGCATAATATACAAGTTTAACAGATATTTGATGATGTCAAAAACATTAAGTAGAAATGCATGAGAAATTGACTAGATAACTACAACTTACAGTCCTTAAATCTTTACCAACTTTAACTTCTGATAACAACTTCAGTCTGTATACATATCAGAATTTGAGCAGTAGTAGATCTTGACTTGGCTTCACTTTCTGGTCTCTTTGATGTCATGAGTTGTTCTGAGATAGTTCTTTAACAAACATCTCTCAGCATATCTGAGTTCATCAATCATCCTCCTTTTAGCATATTTGAGTTCTGCAGTATCTTCACCAGTCTGAAAGATAGCATATCTGAGATCATTAATTTTTGCTTTTCTCAACTCCTGATCTAGTCTTATCACATAGGCTTTGTCAGACTCTAGATTGAATTCAAGTCCCTTAATACCAAGATATGTTCTGATATGTGCAGTATTAGGCTTCATATCAACAATATCACCCTTGTGATCTCTGTACTTGGGACAGTATGTGCTGTCAGACTTTACAGAATAAAACCTTTTATGTCTCTGAATTTGAGTCTTCAAATAGTTTACAGCACTCTCTGTTATTCTGTCATTCACTTGAAGTAAGAATAAAACATGTTCTAGTTCTTCAAAATACTTCAGTGGTATAGCATTTTCCCTTATATGGTAAACCCTACCATCTGTCATGAAATATAACAAGATGTGTTCTTTCAAGAAGGTATGATAGACCATCTGTATGGATTCTAGTTGATTCAATCTTTCAGGAGTTGCTCCAACACCTGGTTCACTTAAGGAAGTTGGGTCATTGGTTGTGTTATGCACTCTTCTTTCATCAGCACTACCCAATCCAGATTTAACTCTTGCTTCCATTCCAGTAACCACTCTTGTTTCAAAACCACTTGCTACAGTCTTTAAAGGTTGAGTCTGTTTGGCTTTAGTGAATCCTGGTAGGAGTAACTTTGAGGATTTAACATGAGCAATGTCAGAGGTTTCCTTCGACTTATCTTCTGATATCAAGTCAACTTGAGCCATGTCAGAGGTTGCTTGCTTCATTGTTATATCGGGACTAACTATATCTTGACTGAACAACTTGAGCCATGTCAGAGGTTGTCTTAGAAATCTTCCTTGAAGTCAGAGTAAGATCAGTATCTTCAACAGAAATTTCTTCATCCATAGGAGGCACATAAACCTGTATAGGTTCACCAACTTTTTCTTTGCCCTTGGACCTTGGATCTATCTGCAATTGTTATTTGGCCTTGGTTGCCACAGGATTTGTCTTTTCTTTTATCACAATGCCTTTAGCCGTATGAAGTTTCTTTTTACCAACAGAAGCTTCAGATTTGGAGTTGACTTTTTCAGACTTAAGTCTAGCTTCTTCTTCCATTAGACTCTCAAAGTCCATTCCTGGATTTTCTTTCAGAAATAACTGTCTTGAAATTTCTTCATCAAGATCCAAAAGTTCATCAGAACTTATCCTTTTACCAGTATCAGAAGTTATTGTTCTCCCAGTATCAGAACTTGTTCTATGACTTGTAGTTCTAGCTCTTCTTGATGAGAGACCTCCACCTTAATCACGACCTCCACCCATTCCAGAGTTTCCCGGGTCATTACCATCATCCTTTTTCTTCAGTGTCTTATCAGGTTTGCATTTGGACTTAATTACTTTCTCCCCCTTTTTGGCATCAGCAGGTTAAAGAAGAGAGAGAAGCAATTCCTCTGAGGATTGGATCTCATTGAGTTGAGATTGCTGAGAAGCTTGATTTTACAAATTTCATCAATCTGAGATTGTTGCTTCTCTTGGGTTTTCTCAATGTAGGCAACTCTGTCAAAGGTAGGTTTGAAAAAGCTTTTCTTTTCAAGTTTCATAGTTGTTTCTTGCTTGAGTAAAGCTTCTTGAATTTTATGCACCTCGGCATGAGTTGTTGAGTGTTGACCTTGAAGATGTCTAGTACTCAAAGCAGTAACTCTCAGTTGTGTTTTGAAATCATCATTAACTAACATCTCATTAGCTTTTTCCAAGTGATCAGCAAGAATCTTTTCAGAAGGAATAAAACTGACTGAGTTCCATTCCTTACTCCACTCCTGTCCTCTAGGAGTCTCACTCCAAGGTACTGGTGCATCTCCTCTAACAAACTTTTAAACTAGTTCAGGTTTTGAAGGAGGTTGTAGAGGTGAATGGCCAAAAGGACTAGCTTCATCAGCATCTGCATTTGTAGCAGCATCACCAGTATCATCAGCATTTGCAGCATCAGAACTTACAGAGTCAACATTCTCTGAACAAAGAACAGTATGAGAGGCTATGGAGGCTTCAACATCATCCTCTAAGTGCTGATCTGCTTCCAAGTTCTGATCAACAGCCATATTCTGATGCTCACCTATAGTCTGCTCTTCAATGTCTAGATGTAGAGAAGGTGTTGTAGACAATTCTGGAGTTTCATTAGCATCAGAAATTGGTGTTGTTTATGGATTGATTGGAGCTGGTGGAGCTTCTAAGTAGAGAACCTCAGGCACAATTAGGTTGTGAATATCAATCTCAGCACTTGTGCCTGGGTCTGCAGTAGATACTGGTTCATTTACAGGAGACACAGGTGGTGTATATACTTTATCTTGAGCAGTTTCCTTAGTTGGTGACAATGGAGGTGTAGATGCAGTAGCTTCAGCAAATTCTGGCTCTTTTGAGATCAGAGATTCCTGATCTCCTTCCTGAGCTGCTGCTTCCTCATCCTCTGAAACTAATTCAGCCCTGTACCTTTGTGCTCTCTGTTTCTTGTATCTCTTTAAAGGTGGAGATTCCTTGGAAGTTTTATTAGAATACATCCTTCTAAGCCTTTTGAGAAGCTTAGAACCCCCAATTCCAATATCCTTCTGAGAAGAGACCTTCTCAGCTTCTTTGATAACAGGTTCTGACACAGGAACCTGTTCCTCACTGTCTGACTCATCTCTCAGAACAATCCTCCTTCTCTTCTGTTGTGTCTGAAGTACAGTCTTTGTCCTCTTGGGCTTTGAAGATGAAGGCCTCACAATATGTGCTGATGATGAAGGTTGAGGTATCTGTGAAGGTTTGAGATATGTTCTAATAGAGGGTTGAGTAGGTTGAGGTGTATATGTGGTATGTTCTGATGGTTGTTGTGGTGTCTGGGTTGTGTTGGTGGGTTGAACATCAGGATAAACAGATCTGTAGGTTTGAGGATCAGCATTTACCAGGATCTGTTTATAGACCGAGGTATCTGTAAGGGTCTAACCACCTTTTTCTTAAGGTCAGCATTTACCAAGTCATTAAAAGCCCGTTTTGCAAGCCGATGTGTTGACTCATAATTGGAATGGCATCAAAGTTGGAACACTTATTGGCGAATGCCTTAGTGATGCAGTCGAAGAAAAAACTTCATTCCTTCCTGATATGTGCCCTTTTCAACTGTCCAAGCTTGGCCAAACTCTTCTCATACCCCAAATTGGCCATGAGCTGCTGTAAAACAGGTTCCTCCACTGCTGAAAAAGTGCAGCCTTCTGGTAAGTGGAGAGCTTTACGAACTGCTCCAGGAGTTACCACATGCTCAACATCATTCACTTCAAAAATAATGCTTGGAGTACCAGTAGCACCACCATTATCAAAATGCCCAGTCCGTCAGAATGTCAGAACTTGTTGGCTTGAAATGACTTAAGGTTGGGTCAACGCATACCCAATCTCACTGTGTGCTAGAAGATCTTGCACAAAGTGCAAATTAGATGGAGCTTCAGTATTGTTCAAGATTGCAGCATGGTTGTTGGGTACAAACTTGGCTCCATCGATAATTAAATCCTTAGGTGCCATTAGAAAAGTTGAGAAATTAGGTTGCCTGTAAGGTGTTTGATAAAATGTCTGTATGAAAAAGCGTCAGTAGATGAGAGAGAATAGAAGTAAAGAGAGAGAGAGAGAGAGATAAAATGTGAAAGTAAATAAAAGATTTTACAATCTTTTCTCTCTTTTACTTATACACGGTAGAAAAAGTAACCGTTAGGACACCTATCAGACATGCAGCAGTAAAGGATAATTAATGGGCACGGGAATTCAGTAATCATTACTTATCACATGCAGTTTTTCAGGGAAAAACCGTTTCACTTACCAAGTAATCCCATTAATCAAGGTAGTTTAGTTTTATTTTAAAATTTAAAATTGTTCCCACTTAGTAAATTATTTTCACTACAAGACCAATATTCTGGAAAAATATGACCAATGAGAGAATGACCATAAAGAAACCAAGTAAACAAATATTTCCACGTCAAAATCAGAACTTGATTTGTATCAGAGCTAAAACGGTCATCAGAATATGGGTAAATCAGGATTTAAAATGCATCAGAATATCAAACGACTTAGAGACAAAATCGTGCATAAATATACCGTTAGGACACCTATCAGACATGCAGCAGTAAAGGATAATTAATGGGCACGGGAATTCAGTAATCATTACTTATCACATGCAGTTTTTCAAGGAAAAACCGTTTCACTTACCAAGTAATCCCATTAATCAAGGTAGTTTAGTTTTATTTTAAAATTTAAAATTGTACCCACTTAGTAAATTATTTTCACTACAAGACCAATATTCTGGAAAAATATGACCAATGAGAGAATGACCATAAAGAAACCAAGTAAACAAATATTTCCACGTCAAAATCAGAACTTGATTTGTATCAGAGCTAAAACGGTCATCAGAATATGGGTAAATCAGGATTTAAAAATGCATCAGAATATCAAACGACTTAGAGACAAAATCGTGCATAAATATAAAATTTCATTAATATATTAAGCAAATACATTTCATGAAATTTAAATTATATCACAAAATTACAAGATTGTCCTAAGCTACAAATCCTAACATCAACAGCTTTTATCCTAAGCTAAGAAGTCAGACAAAGCTGACGGTGAAGAGAAACAGGTAGGAGAAACTATTTCTTCTTCCTACTCTCAACAAAAAGAACAACGAGATGAATGATTCGCTCCTGCTGTCGGAGAGCTTCCAGCCGTTCCGCTTCCAGTCGCTCAAGATGGCGATGGTAGTCTATGTTGAAGAATAAGAGGTCTGTGAGGACCTCTTGGGGAACCGAGTCCCAAATCTCATCAGGAATGGCAGTGACATGCCATTCTTGCTGCCATTCTGTACACCTCATGGTGAGAGTGAAAGTATCATAGTTCAGAGCTAAGTCGTAATGAACCATGGTTGTGATGAGTGAAAAAGAAATAAGTAGGAGGGTTTGAGAGAAAGTGAGAGATGTGTTGGCTAAAATGAGGTGTTGGTTTATATAGCCAATAGAATGCCAAGAGACGCAAGGAAAATTAAATAGTGATAGGTAAAATTAATTATACCTCGTCTCCCTAGACTGATGAGAAGAAAAACAACCACTGGAAGTTTAAAACAGGATATAATGCGCAAACGAAACAAGTATAAATTACTGTGCACAGACATGTACCACTAACCCAAATTATATCGACTGTTAATGTCTCACCCAAACATATTCTGATTTTTAAATAAGACTGTTTCAGATTTTAACCACAAATAAGTCAAGTAAAGAATCATAATTTAATATCAGAACTTAGATGTATATCAGAACTTAACAGTCATCAGAACATGATTTCTTAACTCGAAAGTAAATGCCTATTTCTGCAATTCTTCACACAAATTCTGATTTCATTTCTTCAGAACTTAATCATCAGAACTTCCATCATAACTTGTCCTCAGAATTTATGTAACTAACACTTTAAACGTTCATCTAAAATACCATTTATCACCACAGTAATTTTCATCATTCATATGGAGTGTAACACCCCCAGATCCGGGGTCGGGGATCCGGGTCGTCACGAGTTCCATTTCCCTTAATAACACCCAATCTTAATAATTACTCAACTACTCTGTACTGTGACCCCACAATAAACACACACCACACGTTATAGTCTCAGAGATGAACATCCAAAAATAACCACAAGTCATTTTATTCCACAATTATCTGCCAATACACCTTAAAAGGTTTTCTGAATAAATTTACATTTCTTTGCCATTATTACAATTTATAAATATAAATAAATCTGGTACATCAAAAGTTGAAAGCCTAGCCTATTGGTAGTTCCTACCTCAGCTACGGCGGCATCAATGCTTCTAGAAAACTACGGAACGTCTCCTAATCGCTTGCGAATCGGGAGCTTGGTTCTGTTCATCTTTTCTATCTGTTGTTGTGTGATGAAAGAAGAAAGCAAGGGTGAGCAGCAAGCCCACCAAAATAATATGTATAATGATTAATAGTATATGAGCCTTCTCATAGTACTCATGAAAGTCTTGGTCAAAAGAAATGAACCAAGTTTGATATCTTAATGCGATGAAGTCACAAAATATTCAGTATATATACATATATACTTTTCAAAATATTGGAAGTCCTCTTCCATGCATAATACACACAGAGTTCCAGTGTATAACTGTATAAAAATACCGTTGCAAGGTGATCTCATATATCTAACCTTGTCTCAACGTTTTTCTGAAAATCTTTGTCATGCATAAGATAATCATTTACTAGATATAAGTTTAAAAAAAAAATGAAGTTACAAGATACTCCAATTAACCACCAACCAACTCATAACCATCAATACAACAAAACTTCACCTAAACCATACCACATCAGTCCATAATCTCCAAGGTTTTTAACTCAAACAACCACAATCAAGACCTATGAACTATAATCAAGCTTCAATTACCAAAACACTTCCAAATCAAACCAAACTACTAATAATCACAATCCATGCTTCTCATTTCACAACACCAACCATTAAACTTACTAACAAATAAAGTAAAGGCTAGGGTTTGAAGTTTATACCTTCCTTGGGAGGTGTTAAGTTGCTAGGAAGCCTTAGGGAGCCTCCTACAAGCTTGATCTTTCCAAAGAAATCAAGAACACAAAGTTAGGCTTTGAAGTTTCTAAAAGTCCGATTTAAAGAACTGTAAAAATGAGGGTCTTACCATGATTATTTGGACGAGACTTGTGAACAAGAGTTATAGGCCATCTCAATACCTTTCCAATGAGCTATAGAACACAATATTTGATTGAGAAATGAAGGAGATACAGCAGTTTTAGTGTTCTGGTTCTGTTTTGGCCGAGAGCATGAAGAACAATGCCTTGGTTTCTTTTTGATTTTGATGAAAAATGATTTGCTTGGCTTGGTTGGTTTGATTTTTGTGTTTTTTTTAGTAAATTACCTAGTTGCCCTTGATTTTGTGTGGTTAAAAAGCCACCACATCTCCTTCCTTCCCATGTCATGCTTGTATCATCCTCATGATGTCATCCTCCCCTCCTTGTCCTCTTTCTATTGGTTGGATGACATCATCCCCACTAATCCCCTTGATTAACTTCCTAATCGTTTGCCTAATGACCACTGATCTGTTATACGGTTCGCTTAACTTTCGTTTTCGTTTATCGTTTGAGGGATCATACTCGGGATCTTATTACTTAGGTTCCCTTAACCTTTCTCAATATATTATATTCCTTTTATGATCCTCTCCTATAATCCTTTAATTTAAATCCTTTTTATCCTGTTACCTTTTTCTCAAATCTTTCCGTATCTAGTGTATTTCCGGGAAAAATCAAAGTGTTCGGATTTGGATTCTGACGATATTTACATACACTTATATCCCATATAAAGTACTAATAAAATCTCAGAATATCCATATCAGAACCCCTACATAGTGTGGCATGAAAAGTTTTCTCATTCAGCAAAAACACTATTCATAAGGGTTTCAAAAATTTCCCAAAAATTGGGGTTATTACAGTCTCCCCTCCTTAAAAGGATTCCGTCCCGGAATCAGATAGAAAGTGAATAGGGATACTCTCTTAGCATTGCACTTTCTAACTCTCGAGTAAATTTTCCCACATTGTGGTTCTACCATCAAACTCTTACTAGTTTGATAACCCTTCTCCTAAGCACTCGTTCCTTTTTACTCTATACCCTTCCTGGTTGCTTCATATAGGTTACGTCTGGTTGCATGTCTATGCGCTCATATGCCCCTATTTGTCTGGCATCCGAATTACACTTCCTTAACATTGATACGTGGAACACGTTATGAACTTGCTACAGGTTCGGGGGTAGGGCTAGCTCATATGCTAACTTCCCAAACGTCTTAATATATCCAAGGGTCCAACAAATTGTAGACTTAGCTTTCCTTTCTTTCCGAACCTCATCAATCCTTTTCAAGGGTTTCCAAGGGGATACCTATAACATTACTAGGCCCCCTATTTCATACTCTTTGTCCTTTTTTTGAGTCAAATCAGCATACCTCTTATGTCCATCTTGGGTTACTACCAGCCGTCCTCTGATTAGATCTATTATATCCCTGGTCCTTTGGACTACTGCGGGTCCGAGCATCTTGCTCTCTACAACTTCATCCTAACATAAGGGAGATCGACATTATCTTCCCTCAAGGATCTCATAAGGTGACACCTCGATAATGACATATGATCTATTGTCGTGATATAACTAAATCCGCGTTAAGTGATCATTCCAAATTCTTTCAAGTCTATTGCACAGACTCTCATTATAGCGTTTAGCATTAGAGCTTTTGCTTCTCAATACCCATTCTTTTCTAGTTCGTAATCGCTACAACCATCCGTTCCTAATATTATACTAGTTATACTTTTGCTCGTTAGCGTTCTATAACCTTTTAATGACCACGACAACCTTAGTATCACGAATGTGTTTCCATTCCGCATACTACCACCACTTTATTACTCCTTTTTCAGTTGTTTCTATTTTCCAAAATTTGATCAATCAAATAGAAGTAAAGGAATTTGTTGAGAGATCACTATGATCATGAACACTTGTTATATTGCATAGTTAGTCCAGAAGGTGGCCAGCCTTTAGTACTTGACAAGCAATTAAACAATAGATGGTATCCTACTAGGCTTCTATCATACAGATAGATAGTCATTCGGCAATACCTCCCCTTCTGGAAGGGTTGTTCTTCTCAGATTACATGAAATGAAAAGAAGAGAAAAGAACGAACTGAAGAGAATTGTATATAAAAAAATATATACTGCCACAAAATATCTGGCTTGGAACCTACCTCTGAATTATAGAGGTTTGTCATAGGAGAACAAAACATAAACGTATTTATATCAGCATCAAGTATTATAGCATCGTATTTCCCATGCCTAAATATTTCTATTCCGTCCATCATTCTATGGACCCATGCTCTTCCTCGAGCTTATACACAATCACCTTTGAAACTCCCTCGATATCGAAAATCGAATCTGGGATCTCATTCTAGACCTCATCGTTACTAGAATCCATTTCTATACCGCAACCTTCTTCGTATGGGTAATACTACTCTTTATCGATAAGAAGGAATAAATATATCATAGGTAGATAATTGACTTAATTAGTCTATCAATGATAACTTATACACCACCACGACCCGATTAGTGGTACTTACTCTCAACATCCATTCCAATACAACTCTCACGGTTGTAAGTAATCAGCTCATTAGTCTCAGAATCATTCCTACATTACTATGGCCCACCGTTGACCTACTGTAGTCATTCGTTTTCCATGAAGTTTTAATAGCTAACCATACGGAGTCCATTCATATCATATCGAATTCTTCTAAGGAGGTAACATGATCACCGTTCTTGATTCATGAAGAACACTCCTGATCCTGACGTACATTCATGACGTGAAGCAGATAAAAATTACAGAAGAGTTTCAATCAAAGCAACGATAGCAGGTTAATACCATTCTTAATCATATGCCTTAAATAGAAGACTTAACTCAAAGGTTCGTCTAGTCCTTTTGGAAACATGGTCCTGGCTTATCCCAAGATAGGACCTCCTAAGATAGATAGCCCGTTCATGGTGATTACACGAATTAAACTTTTACCAACTACTATTACGGTTGGGTATTGCACAGTCATCAGAAGGAATGCCAATCTTCCAAACCATAATACAACCTTCACAGTTTTAACCATCATCACTGTATTCCTCTGGCACAAACGCCTATAATTATCCTCTTACCTTTAAAGTGTCGGCCACCTCTTTGGCCTTTCCTGATATTAAAATTTCCTTATAGTCAATGTCATTTTAACCACCTCCAAATAAATTTTCTACCTTATTTCAATCACTGCTTTTGTGAAGATGTATTCATTAAAATCTGATGAGTAAAAAAAAATATCACCATTTTTCCATAAGTTATTGCCTCAGTCTTTAGAGGTTAATCACTGTCACGACTGACTCTCAATCATACTTAGAACATCTTTTATCTTAAGTCCTAATTGCCCTGAATAATTTCGACCTTTACTGGTTCGATCCATACTTTCTCGTGGTTTAACACGTGCCCCACTTGGCATCATTATAATTATGTCATATTTCCTTTATCAACATTTTTATTCTTGAGAATTTCGAATATTTCCTTTCTCCTTGTAAAACCTCTAAGGTTATCCTTCAATCGTTCCTCCTGTATTCCCTATATACAGGGCATATCAAAATACCATTTACTGATACTAGAACCATTATCTATATACTTCTGAAAAATTTCTCCACTGATCCTTAAAGGTTATTATTACCTTAATCCTTTCCAATTCATACTGTCAAAACTCATACTATCCCTATTAAGGGTGAAATGCCAACCTTTATGCATTCCCCTAGGATTCGTTTTAAGTTACCGATGTTCTATCCTTAATTCCACCTTTAAAAAGGTACAAGCATCCTTCCATGGATAAATAAAGTCATATATCCCTGATAAGGGTATCTTATTCAATCATTTCCACCTCGATAGTCTATACCGAATTTCACAATAGCATCCTTATTCAAGTTAAGGTCAATCCATATGGCCTCCAAAAGATAAAAATGGTTATCCGCTTTTCTTTCCTGATTTGGTAATGATCACATGGATGATCTGGAAGATATTGGTCGTGTTCAACGTGAACTTCTTCTTAATAAATCCTTATTTACTTTTGTTGTTTATCTCAACAGTCATCTCAATGTTGGGATATCTTTCATACCTGGCATCTCCCTTCCTGGGTATCAAGCCACCGGTCTTACACTTCACATTCTTGAAGGTCACTTCCTTCATCCAATTTTCTTAATTTCTTACTTTCTTGTCTCCTCAGTCTATCTGCGTCTCATTATTTATCCTTCGAACTATCTCAAGGTTTCTTCGAATCCTCCCAACTTACAGGGGATAATATATATGTATCTCTTATGCCCTCAACCATCAATTTTAACTCATGGTGAATCACCCTCATCCTGACGATTACTTACTTTTCTATTTCTATTACTACGAGTCTTTAGGGTTTCCTCATACCCAACTTCCTTATCATTATTTCATGAACTAACACAACATAAGCATTGATTTCAAACATCCCGTCATTCTGGATTCGTGTCCTCAGAACGAATCTTGACAACTTTTACAACTTAGATTCATAATTTATCATACTCGTCTGCCTTTGTTCTGACTCTAAAGCTTTTACACTATCTCCTTATCTTTGGGAATTACTTTCCCGAAAACAATTGACTGGACTTAAATCAGTTTATTATAATCTCTTGCTCCGTGCCTTCCTTGGCCTTTCACCAGCAGGTGGTCTCTCTCTTAGGAGGGTGAGTGATAAAAACAGTCTTTTGTGATTCGTCAATCATTTAGAATCTCAAATGATTCCTATATTTCCTTTAGCCAGGCTCTTGCCTCGACTAGGTCAACCTGTTCCTTGGAACTCTGAGAGCTTAACGATTTAAAGGTCATGAAAGAATTTCCTGCCGCATTGTCCCCTCAGGGTGGTGGTTGGGGATAATAGTCTAAGTTCTGTCTAGACAGGTCCATAAATTGCCATATAGGAGTACCGTCTCGGGTCTCCTTTCCTTACTCGACTTTCTGTTTCCTTAGAATGAAATGTTTCAACCTTCTCCCATAATCGGGGTTATCTTATACATTAAAAACCTTGTTTTCCACTCTATTATGTTATGGGTTCTTTCTTTCTTGATGGCAACCTCCCTGACTATCACACTCTGGGTTTGCCCTAAATCCTATTCCTCAAACTATGGCTCTCATCTAAGTTCTCATCCTTAAGCTCTTGAACTTTCGGAACCCAAATTCTATAGGAATACCTCATTATTCCCTTATCATCTTTCTTAGTATTAATCTCATATTTATTTGTTGGCTCTCTGCCTTCATTCATCACCTTTTTCTGGCACAATATGCTCTTTTCCAATAATTCGGTCTCTATTGCAATCTCAAACAGCTTTTCGGTACCGGCTCCGGTTACCTTCACTACTATTTCCATTTTCTCAAAATCTCTTATCAACTCTCCCAAAGACATTATCATCTTGAGTCTCTCCTTTTTACTAATGGCATCAGCCACCACATTGGCTTTCCCCGAATGATAAAGAATCTCCCAATCA
The DNA here is from genome assembly GCF_009905375.1 of Apium graveolens. Lineage (NCBI taxonomy): Eukaryota > Viridiplantae > Streptophyta > Magnoliopsida > Apiales > Apiaceae > Apium > Apium graveolens. Next base: position 62,681,460 of record NC_133655.1, read on the forward strand.
TAATTCTTGATTAGCTCTAACCGCCTCCTCTGGCGTATGTTGAGCTCTTTCTACGTAAGAATGTACTAGAGCACTTATGGCTTAGGTAATTCTCGCACTTCTATCCATACAAGTAGTGCCTCCAATCTTTAGGGTAAAACTATTGCCACGAGCCTAAGCTCATGGGCGGGGATATCGAATTTCATATTACCTTAATTGTCTTGACGCAGACGCGATTATCTTGCTGTGCTAAGAAGCACCCTAATTCCTTATGCGAAGCGTCACTTACAAATCACAAAATCTCCTTTTTCCATCCGGCAACGCCAATATAGGGGCCGTCACCAACCTTTGCTTCAGTTCTTAAAAGTTGTTCTCGCATTTCTCTATCTATTCGAACTTCTCAGTCTTATGAGTAAGCCGCATTAAAGGGGCTACTATCTTTACAAACTTGAACGAACCTCTGGTAGTGACCGGCCAATCCTACCTCTGGTAGTCGACCCAACCAGGGTCATCAATTCATCAGTGGTCCTTTATCCAATCTCGTCAGGATCCTCCATGGGATCCTCCTCAGCAACTATCCCTTCTAGGACAACATCCTCAACCGCTACATCCTCAATATCAACATCATCCGGTCCTGCGTTAGGACGCTCTATTGGATCCACAATCTGATCTCCAATTAGTAATAAAACATCATCGCGTTGATGTTCCTCAACTTCAGGGTTCGGAGTCCCGCTACCATATACGATAACGAACTACGCTTCTATCGCTACATTTATAAGGGTTCCCATAAGGGTTTTAACTGTCAGTACTACGTTAGGTAGTCCGACTATGAACTTGGCAAGAGTTCTTATTATCTTAGTGAACTTATTATCTTAACGTCCCATCATCTCTGAGGTTTATAACGCTTAGCTCTCATACCATTTCTGTAACACCCCCAGATCCGGGGTCGGGGATCCGGGTCGTCACGAGTTCCATTTCCCTTAATAACACCCAATCTTAATAATTACTCAACTACTCTGTACTGTGACCCCACAATAAACACACACACCACACGTTATAGTCTCAGAGATGAACATCCAAAAATAACCACAAGTCATTTTATTCCACAATTATCTGCCAATACACCTTAAAAGGTTTTCTGAATAAATTTACATTTCTTTGCCATTATTACAATTTATAAATATAAATAAATATGGTACATCAAAAGTTGAAAGCCTAGCCTATTGGTAGTTCCTACCTCAGCTACGGCGGCATCAATGCTTCTAGAAAACTGCGGAACGTCACCTAATCGCTTGCGAATCGGGAGCTTGGTTCTGTTCATCTTTTCTATCTGTTATTGTGTGATGAAAGAAGAAAGCAAGGGTGAGCAGCAAGCCCACCAAAATAATATGTATAATGATTAATAGTATATGAGCCTTCTCATAGTACTCATGAAAGTCTTGGTCAAAAGAAATGAACCAAGTTTGATATCTTAATGCGATGAAGTCGCAAAATATTCAGTATATATACATATATACTTTTCAAAATATTGGAAGTCCTCTTCCATGCATAATACACACAGAGTTCCAGTGTATAACTGTATAAAAATACCGTTGCAAGGTGATCTCATATATCTAACCTTGTCTCAACGTTTTTCTGAAAATCTTTGTCATGCATAAGATAATCATTTACTAGATATAAGTTTAAAAAAAAATGAAGTTACAAGATACTCCAATTAACCACCAACCAACTCATAACCATCAATACAACAAAACTTCACCTAAACCATACCACATCAGTCCATAATCTCCAAGGTTTTTAACTCAAACAACCACAATCAAGACCTATGAACTATAATCAAGCTTCAATCACCAAAACACTTCCAAATCAAACCAAACTACTAATAATCACAATCCATGCTTCTCATTTCACAACACCAACCATTAAACTTACTAACAAATAAAGTAAAGGCTAGGGTTTGAAGTTTATACCTTCCTTGGGAGGTGTTAAGTTGCTAGGAAGCCTTAGGGAGCCTCCTATAAGCTTGATCTTTCCAAAGAAATCAAGAACACAAAGTTAGGCTTTGAAGTTTCTAAAAGTCCGATTTAACGAACTGTAAAAATGAGGGTCTTACCATGATTATTTGGACGAGACTTGTGAACAAGAGTTGTAGGTCATCTCAATACCTTTCCAATGAGCTATAGAACACAATATTTGAGTGAGAAATGAAGGAGATACAGCAGTTTTAGTGTTCTGATTCTGTTTTGGCCGAGAGCATGAAGAACAATGCCTTGGTTTCTTTTTGATTTTGATGAAAAATGATTTGCTTGGCTTGGTTGGTTTGATTTTTGTGTTTGTTTTAGTAAATTACCTAGTTGCCCTTGATTTTGTGTGGTTAAAAAGCCACCACATCTCCTTCCTTCCCATGTCATGCTTGTGTCATCCTCATGATGTCATCCTCCCCTCCTTGTCCTCTTTCTATTGGTTGGATGACATCATCCCCACTAATCCCCTTGATTAACTTCCTAATCGTTTGCCTAATGACCGCTGATCTGTTATACGGTTCGCTTAACTTTCGTTTTCGTTTATCGTTTGAGGGATCATACCCGTGATCTTATTACTTAGGTTCCCTTAACCTTTCTCAATATATTATATTCCTTTTATGATCCTCTCCTATAATCCTTTAATTTAAATCTTTTTTATCCTGTTACCTTTTTCTCAAATTTTTTCGTATCTAGTGTATTTCCGGGAAAAATCAAAGTGTTCGGATTTGGATTCTGACGATCTTTACATACACTTATATCCCATATAAAGTACTAATAAAATCTCAGAATATCCATATCAGAATCCCTACATAGTGTGGCATGAAAAGTTTTCTCATTCAGCAAAAACACTATTCATAAGGGTTTCAAAAATTTTCCAAAAATTGGGGTTATTACATGGAGTGTATGTGTGTTCAGTAAGCTAAATATCAGATAAAGATTAAAGTCCGATTCACTTCAGTACATCTTAGAAATAAGGCCTAACTAAGAACTTTTGCTCAAAATCTGCCATGATTCTGAAGTCTACTTTAGAATGAGTTCATGCATGAGTCCACCTCAACTGTTTTGTGCTCATTTTATGCATATTTTGAAATTCCATTTTACAGTGGCTTCTCAGTGTAAGTGAGTCACGACTGCTTATCAGAATTTATGCTATTATCAGAGTATTTCTCCAGTAATCATAGAGTGTAAAAAGTCACCAAGAAAAATATTTATTTTTGCTTTTCTGATGCATATTACTTAATACCAGTAATGCACTTGGGTCTTCCCTTCCACAGTTTTTACTCTAGATCTCAAGGAGTACCTGATTTTTATTCTTTTTCTTTTTTCTTTTCTTTTGATACGTGAGGCTTATCAGCACTTAGTACATTCACCAGATTTACTAACATCAGAACTTAACAGATGAGAAGCACTATTCTAGTTGTTGACTTAGTAATAGGATAGACAAAGTAAACTTAACTAAGCTCAATATCAGAATTTTCTTGTGTCAATAGATTTCCACATAAATAATTACTTCTAACATGGGATTTGTTAGTATATTAAAGACTACTAGGTGAGCATCTAGCATATTTATCCTCATTGGATTGAATAATCACAGAAATATTCATATCACTATCAGAGTTTAGAAATTCACATCAGACAACAATCAGTACTTAAGCAATTTTAATTAGGCACATAATACACAAAGATAGTAATATCTATAAATATTGATCATAAAGTCTGATACATCAGAACAAAAGTTAAGCAGATATAGAGAAAGAACCTGAAACCATTCCAAGTTCATTTACCAATCTTGTAAAAGTAGCTTCACACAGTGGTTTGGTGAAGATATCTGCTAGTTGTTGATCTGTTGGAACAAAGTGCAATTCCACTGTACCTTCATCCACATGTTCCCTTATGAAGTGGTACTTTATGCTGATGTGCTTTGTCATTGAGTGTTGAACTGGATTACCTGTCATAGCAATAGCACTTTGATTATCACAGTAAATAGGGATCTTAAAATATGTTAACCCATAATCCAGTAACTGATTCTTCATCCAAAGAATCTGTGCACAACAGCTTCCTGTAGCAATGTACTCTGCTTCTACAGTTGATGTGAAAATTGACTTTTGTTTCTTGCTAAACCAAGAAACCAATCTGCCTCCATATTTGGCAGCTTCTACTTGTGCTTTTTCTGTCAATTTTGCAACCTGCAAAATCTGCATCTGAGTAACCTATTAGTTTAAAGTCTGATTCTCTAGGATACCATAATCCCATATCAGATGTTCCCTTAAGATACTTGAAAATTCTTTTCACAGCTGTTAAGTGAGGTTCTCTTGGATCTACTTGAAATCTTGCACAAAGACAGGTAGCATACATGATATCAGGTCTACTAGCAGTTAGATAGAGTAGAGAGCCAATCATACCTCTGTAATCAGTAATATCTACTGATTTACCAGTATCCTTACCAAATTTTGTTGCAGTGGCCATGTGAGTTGATGCACTTGAACAATCTTGCATTCCAAATTTCTTCAGCAAATTTCTGGTGTACTTGGTTTGACAAATAAAAGTGCCTTCTTCATTCTGCTTGACTTGAAGGCCCAGAAAATAGCTAAGTTCCCCCATCATACTCATTTGATATCTTGATTGCATCCGTTTGGCAAACTTCTTGCAAAGTCTGTCATTTGTAGAACCAAAGATGATATCATCAATATATATATGAACCAAAAGTAAGTCATTTCCATGGTTGAGGTAGAACAGTGTTCTGTCTATAGTTCCTCTGTTTAAATCCACTTTCCAGAAGAAACTGAGCTAAAGTCTCATACCATGCTCTTGGAGCTTGCTTAAGGCCATAAAGTGCTTTTTATCAAGCCTGTAGACATGATTTGGATATTTGGGATCTGCAAAGCTTGGAGGTTGTTCAACATATACTTCTTCTTCTAATTCTCCATTAAGAAAAGCACTTTTCACATCCATTTGAAAGACAGTAAACTTTTTGTGAGCAGCATCAGCCAAAAATATCCTTATGGCTTCCAATCTAGCAACTGGTGCAAATGTTTCATCATAATCAATTCCCTCCTGTTGAGAATATCCTTTTGCAACCAACCTTGCTTTATTCCTTGTAATTATGCCATCACTATCAGTTTTGTTTCTGAACACCCACTTTCTACCAACAACAGATCTGTTCTTTGGTCTTGGCACTAGGGTCCAGACTTTATTTCTTTCAAATTCATTTAACTCTTCCTGCATTGCTTGCACCCAATCAGCATCTTGAAGAGCTTCTTCCACTTTCTTTGGTTCAGTCTGAGAAAGAAAAGAATTATAGAGACATTCACTTGAAGTAGCTGTTCTAGTTCTGACACCTGCATCAGGATTTCCAATAATTAAGTCAGGTGTATGTGATTTAGTCCACTTCCTTGCAGATGGAAAGTTTTCTCTAGAACTGGATGCTCCCCCATGATCCATGCTATCTTCATCAACATTTTCTGATGCTCCCCCTGAAACTATGCTCTCTGAGTTGGATCCTTCAGGATTTAAGTTTTTAGAACTATCAGAACCTGGCTTATCAGAACTTGATGAATCAGAACTTGAAGAGCCAGTTGTATGTTCTTATGCGTCTTGAGATGTGGTTGTATCTTCAGTATGCTCCCCCTGCACAGGTGCATCTTCCCTTGACATAGTCACCATAGTTTCAATAACATCAGAATTTAATCCATCAGAGTTTGCAGTATCAGGATTTAGACTGTCAGGATTTTCAGTATCAGAATTTAAGTCTTCATTTTCAAATCTCAACTGATCATGATCATTGAAATCTTCAAGTCCATTATTCTTCTAATCATCAAAGGAGACATTGATAGATTCCATGACAACTCTTGTTCTGAAATTGTAGACTCTGAAGGCTTTCGTGGAAAGTGGATATCCAACAAAAATTCCTTCATAAGCTTTTAAGTCAAATTTGGATAGTTGTTCAGGATGAGTCTTAAGAACAAAACACTTGCATCTAAATACATGAAAATACTTCAGATTTGGCTTCTTTTTCTTCACCATCTCATATGGTGTCTTTCCATGCTTGTTAATGAGTGTTGCATTCTGAGTAAAACAAGCAGTCTGCACAGCTTCAGCCCAAAAATAGGTTGGTAGCTTTGCTTCATCAAGCATAGTTCGTGCAGCTTCAATATGAGTTCTATTCTTTCTTTCAACAACTCCATTTTGCTGTGGAGTTCCGGGAGCAGAGCATTCCTGCTTGATTCCATGGTCTTTGCAGAACTCTTCCATTGTCAAATTCTTGAACTCGGTGCCATTATCACTTCTTATGATCTTCACAGAGTCTTTGACCAATATATCCAGTTGCTTGACATGATCAATCAAGATAGATGCAGTTTCACTTTTTGTGTGCAAGAAATACACCCATGTGTATCTAGTGAACTCATCCACTACGACCATAGCATATTTCTTCTTTGCAATAGACATGACATTCACTGGACCAAATAGATCAACATGTAGTAGGTGATAAGGCTCAAGAATTGATGATTCAGTCTTGCTCTTGAATGAAGATTTTCTTTGTTTAGCCTTTTGACATGAATCACAAAGGCCATCAGGAGCAAATACTGATTTTGGCAGTCCTCTCACAAGATGTTTCTTGACCAGTTCATTTATAATGTTGAAATTTAAATGAGAGAGTTTCTTGTGCCAATTCCAGCTCTCTTCAATTGATGCTCTACTCATCAGACAGATTGCAGAACCATCAGTACTTGTTGAAAGCTTGGCTTCATAAATGTTACCATGCCTGTATCCTTTCAGAACAGCTTTGCCTGTAGATTTTCTTACAACTTCACTCCTGACTATATCTAACAGACTGACTCTTAACTCCTTTCTTTGAAGGTAAGGAGTTTATCTTCTTATTTTTCCTGCAAAAAGAAGCCAGATGGTTAGAACTTCCACAGTTATGACATATTTTTCTAGGAGCATTAGGAACAGGCTTATAATCATTGCTTTTATTTATACCTTCCTTTCCATTCCTATTTTTCCTTGGAGACTTTTACCTTGTTTATATTCTTTACATCTTTCAGCTTATGCTTAAGCTGCTTCTTTGTCATTAAGCCTACGTTTACTTCAGTTGTCTTTTCCTATTTTAGTTTGTCAGAAGTTAATTCCTCTTTAACTTCTGATTTCTCAGTATCAGACTTTACAGCTACAAACTTAACAGATTTTAACTTTGGCTTTTGTTTAACAACTATAGGCTTAATTTCTACAGTTCCTTTATCATTCTTATCATCCCCATAACTTAAGCCCACTTTCCAGTTTCCACTACTTAACAAATTCTGAGTTGTTCTGCCAGAGTTAGTCCAAGTCCTGATAATCTCTCTTTCCTTTTCTAACTCAGTTTTTAGAGATTCATTCATTTTAAGTACTTCATCTCTAACATAGAAACCATCATCTCTATCTTTCTGAGTTTGATGGAACATGACTAACTCTTTTTCTAAATAATCATTCCTCTTTTTATAAGCAAGATTTTCAGAAGTTAATCTTTCACATATTAAAGTTTGATCTCTATAACTAATGTACATGGTTTTAAGATATCTTCTCAACTCATTAATATCATCAGTATGAAAGGCATAAGTAGTTTGAGGTACCTTTAACTCAGCAGCTTCAGGACTGCTATCAGCATTTGCCATATCAGCATTTGCCATCAAGGCATAGTTCTCCTCACTTTCAGAATCTGAAGTGTATGTCCAGCTTTTCTTCTTTGTGACAAGAGCCTTGTTTTTGTCACTCTTCACTTTTTTTGCAATCAGGAGATATGTGGCCTTTCTCACCACAGTTGTAGCATTTGATATTTGTGTAATCTCCTCTGTCAGACTTCCCTCCTTTGCCTTCAGATTTTCTGAAATTCTTTTTATCAGAACTTGCACCTTTCCTGGAAAACCTCTTTCCCTTCCTGAACTTTCTATATGCAATCCTTGTGATTCCTTTCACCATAAGAGCACACAGCTTCATCATCTCTTCATCAGCATATATCTCAGGTAAGCTTTCAGTTTCTGAGTCATCATCACTATCAGAACTTGATGACTCAGTATCAGACTTTGTGAAGAACGCTTTTCCTTTGCCTTTCCTTGAGGTAGCTGCTTTGGGGGATTCTTCTTCAGCCTTAAGAGCAACTGTCCTTGACTTTCCTCCTTTCCTCTTGCTTCTTTGTTCCATCTCAAGTTCATGAGTCTTGAGCATCCCATAAATTTCATCAAGAGTTGTTTCTTCAATATTATAGTTGTCTCTTATAATTGTTGCCTTCAAATCCCAACTTTCAGGAAGAGCTAACAGGAATTTAAGGTTTGAATCTTCAAGATCATACTCCTTATCAACCAGTGACAAATCATTCAAGAGTTTGACAAATCTGTCATATAAATCAGTCAATGACTCATTAGGCTTTGAGTCAAAGTGTTCATACTCTTGAGTGAGTATTGTCTTCCTGTTCTTCTTAATCGAATCAGTTCCCTGACACCTTGTCTCCAAGGCATCCCATATCTCCTTTGCAGTCTTGCAGTTAGTTACCCTGTTTGACATTACATTATCAATGGCACTATGCAGCAAGTGTCGTACCTTAGCATCCTTAGCAATTGATGCGATATCTTCAGCAGTGTAATCACTCTTCTCCTTTGGTACAGACTTTGCTGCTTCACCTGCAACTACAACAGCGAGTTTTGTTGGCTTGTGAGGTCCTTCATGGATTCTATCAAGATATTCTGGATCAGTAGCTTCCAGAAACATATTCATCCTCACCTTCCATATAGGATATTCAGATGGCTTCAGTATGGGAACTCTAATAGCCTCATATCAATGAATTTGAGTCTTTGGTTGTTCTTCAGTTTTGGTGGGCTTAATTAGAGTTTCTGCTTCAGACATGATTGTTTTTGGATCTTATATTGTTTGTGTGTTAACAGATAGGCTCTGATACCACTTGTTAGGTCACACACACTGTAGAAGGGAGTTGAATACAGTGTATAGCACAATCAAATCGAATTCAAATAACACAAGTAACAGAAAACATACTTTATTCAATGCAATAAACTATGTTACAATATGGAACTGTCCTCTCTCAATGATGAACAAATATCACGAGAGCTGCTAGGGTTATAATGAATAATATTCTCGATAATGATAACACTTATAGTGTAAACCCTATGTATATGTTTATATATCACACAGTTACAAGATAATCGCTAATTGATATGGAATATAATTCTGCTTCCTAAAATATATCAATCAGTTATCTTTTCTTCCAAGTATTCCATTATTCACAGAATTCCTTCTTCATGCATATCTCTTCTTACGTTTGTCTTGATCTTCTTTCCTTTTAATCACCCGCCTTCCTTATCTGAAAGTTTCCTTTAAGTCCTGATATTATCTCCTGATAAATATCTCCTAAATCTTAAGTACTGATCACTTAAGTTCTGACTTCAGTATAAGTGCTGATTTCAGTTAAGTACTGATTTGTCCTGTTTAAGCAAGATCTGAAAACTAAACATGAATCATATTAGACATGATATTATCAAATATATCTAACATCTTCATAAAACGAGGAAAATATTTCTCTAGGAAAAGATCAGTGAATCTATCCCAGGTTACCACACCTTCCCCTTCCAAAGCTTTCTTCGATTTCCACCAGTAATTGCCTTCGCCTTTCAGAAAATAGCTGGCAAAATCCGTCTTATGTTCTTCCTCAACTTTCACCAACGTAAAAGCCTTTTCTATCTCCTTCAGCCAAGCTCTCGCCTTTGTAGGATCTGTGGAACCAGTAAATTCTGGAGGCTTTACCGATTGAAATTGCTTGAAAGTAACTACAGGTGCAGCTAGAGGTACTTGATGTCCTGGATGAGCGGCTTGCTGTAGCATTTGTTGTTGAAACTATTGTTGTTGTTGCTGCATCTGTTGTTGCATCATCAACATCTGCTGTTGCATGAGATGAAACATCTGATCCATCTGATTATTATCGTTTTGGCCCTCGGTATTTCCGTTAGACGAGTCGGGTCGTGCTTTTCTTTTAGGTGTCATCTTTCTGATAATAAAACAATGGGTTCTCTTAATAACAATATACTAAATAGGTGTTATGGAATAGAAACAGTCTTTATAATATTAAAACAGCGTTAAAACAGTTGATATGGGGAAAGAAAACAATTTATTAAATATCTAAATAAATAAAACAGTGCGATGTTTAAATAAATCCTTTTTAAAATAATTTTAAAAATTTTGAAAACATAAAGGGTACAACATGATCGTAAATAAAACAATATTTTAAGATATGTAACGGTAAAACAGTGAAATAAATGTAAATGCTTAAATGACTGGAAAAATAAAATAAAAAAAGAAAACGTGAAAAAGTTCATCTTATATATATATGGGTAGGACACCAGCTGTAGGTGTCAATGCTTGATACAAAAGTCTATGATATGTCAGTCGTACTGCTACTGCTATTAGTAAAAACTAGTAGCTACACTCATACAAACTAGTCATACAATACTATGCTGCCTCTATCTACAGATATATACAGGATACAACACTCCTCCATCTGCTAAGATCAAAATCCTGGTGGCACACGGCTCATCTCCTCCTGCAAAGCCTCTAACACTGCCTCTGTAAGTCTCATCGCCCTACGGTATGCTGCCTCTGCACTAATGTCCTGCTGCCTCAAGTCAGTAAGCTCCTGAGAACCAACTCTATGGATCTGGCGTAGCCTCTCTCTCAAGATGTAGTCTGGATGAAGTGCTCGAACTGGACCATCCGCATATGTCTCAAACAACCCAAGGATCTCTCTACACTGATCCTGCCATTTGACCTTCTCCTCTCTCTCTGACTGGAAATGCTGATATGTAACTGTGTGATGCTCATGAAGATCCGTGCGGGAACCTCGAGAAGGCAATGGTAACGGCTCATCTACTACTACCTCGTCCATAAACTCTGGATGCGGGAACTGAAATACTCTGGGCATAGGGGCATAAACAGCTAGCGGTGCAAGGAATAGAACAGGCTGCTCCATGGGTGTATATACTGGTGGCTCTAACTTAGGCTCCATCTGGGGAATCTCTGGCAACTCAACTGGTGGCACAGGAACCTGGGGCTCTAAATCCTCCCACTGTGGAATGTCAACCATGTCAGGAACATCGAACATCGGGAACTCTAATGGTGGAAAATCAGGTATCTCTGGCACAAAATAAGGGAAATAATCGACAAAATCTGGTACCTTTGGTGGAGGGGGTATCTCTGGTGCTGGTCCAGGAGGCAATGGTGGAGGTGTCGGTGATGGAGGAAAGATCTGCACTGATACTGGGGCCAGTACTGGTGCTACCACTGCATCTGTCTCAGTCCGCTCCGTAGATGAAGACAAAGAAGCCATATAATATATATAACAATAAAAACACAAGAACAATCAAATCACAATCCTAAAACTCATAACTTCTAATCACATAAACAAACAATCCTAACATTCTTACTTCTATCCTATATGACCTTCCTATCTTATCTTAAACCTAATGTTCTTATTTTCAAGGGTCAAAACCTAAGCTCTGATGCCAACTATAACACCCTCCAAATCCGGGGTATATATTTGGGGCATTATTAATAACAACTACCAACTTAACCTGCACAAGTGGAATATAAATATAATAATTACCCCGAACTACTACTACTCAGGATCTTTTAAGGTTAAGAGTTAAAAACAAGAACGACACACTAACTTTATTACAACCCCAAATAAAAACAATAAGTCTCAAGAACTCTCTTTGTTACAAAACTTTATTCTATCTACAATCTGACCACACAACTTTTATTCAAACCAACATTATTACTTATCCAGTTACACCTGATCTGGTAGCTCAAAGCTCTCTTCGGGGATAGGGATGAACACTCTTGGTATAAGAGGGTCCCACTGCTTGACTCGCTTCTTGACTACGCGGGTTCTGGTGGGTTTCATTCTCTACCTTAACTGTAAAACAATAAGAATAACACTAAAAGGGGATCAGCCAAAATTGTTCAACAAGCCTGCAATAATATATATATATATATAGTATAAGGAGAGAAGAATAGATGAACCGATAATATGTTGGTTTGAACAACCATCTGTATCTGTATAGGATAATAATTTTCCAACACTAGCGAGTGCCAAATGAACAAGACTAGAAATAAAAACCAACATATGCACTATAACCTGCTGATCAGTCAGGATACAGTACGGATCTATACCCAACTGCATAGACCCAACCAACATAAGGAGTACTCAGGAAACTATGGCCTATTAATTAAAGGTATGGGTAAAACCCAGCCCGTATCGTAACCATCCAGTCCAAGGTTTACCATCCGGAACAATCGGAATGCTTTTGATGTATCCCAACATCAGGATATATCCGAGTATATGTAACAAGGGTAAAAGTATAGGAATATGGATAAGAAATTCAATAATTTGGGAGAATTCAAGAATCGAAATGAAATAGAAACAAGAATCAATAATTGTGTAACAGTGTATATGAACAAGAATTATCAAAATGTAACTGATATGGAAAATAGGGTATAATTCACTATTCTGAATTTAGAATAGGGGAAAAACTTGCCTTGCGCGTACTTATCCTGGTTTAACTCACCGCCTTCGGTCTCCTGCTTGATCTGCCTTGCTGATACTGAATCAATCATAGAAAGATAGTCGTTTAGATAACTTACTACATACGCGTATCTCGAATTGATACTACGCAACCCTATCAATCTACTCATGCGTTTCTATATGACTCGCATATATACACATATAATTATATAGCACATAAGGTTCACATAACCACGTAAAGCACATAGCACATAAAGCACATAATTGATTAACTAACCCAATTGGACTTATAAATATTTTTAGAATCGATACTAGACTCATACATGTATTAACTAACCCTATTTGATTTTATTAAAAAATTTCGGGATTTATTTGACTCGATTCTACCCCTATTAGGGCCTATAAACCATTAACTAACACAAGACAACTCTATTTTGGAAGAAATTATGACTTACAATTATTTTTATTGGATTCGTTTCATTTTTCTGAGTCTAGGGGTTCTGAATAGCGATATGGTATATGTCATTTTTGGCAAAATAGGGCCAATGATTTGGTTTGAAATACGGGCTTTTAAAACACTGTTTGAGCTGTACGGGTTTTGATATAAACATATATAACTTGCGATAAAAATACTCAATAAATACTCAAAACACGTTCAGATCAAAACAGACAACACGTAGCACATAGAAATTAGGGTTTAACAACTCAACACAGTTAATCACATAATAATACACATAATTTATCTTTATTATAATATAATACAAGCGAAATTTCTCGGTCGTTACAAAGACTCCTCTCCTTGGCTATAGAATTTTGTATTGTTCTCTTTCTCCCCTTTTTTGTTGTTGGCATCAAGGTTTGAAGTAGTCCATGAAGTTTTAGAACAGTGGTGGAATCAAGTTGTATTTCTCTCATGATATCTCTATTCTTGCATCAGGGGCTCCCTCTAGCTCACACATCTCATACCCTCACCATCACCTACTAAAGTGGTACTCTTATTCTCATTTGCAAGTCTTGAACAAATGGCTTTCCTCTCTCACTCACTCTCCTTTTTCCTGCCCTCAAAGCAGACTTTCACTCTCAGAGATGTTCACTTCCTTCCCTCAATCCCAGAAATGTTAGAACAATTATTTGATCAAATGTGATGATTTCGATGGCTATGGGACAACCATTGATGAAACAATTAAGAATTTCAACAGCTAACCTTAAAGCTAGTTGTTGAGTGACTAACACTTATCAATTGGATGAAAATATCCATTGAGATAACAAGAAGAACTTCCAGTGAGAAAAATACAAGAGTTGATTCTGTGAAGATTGATGATACTTGTGTGTGCACAGAATTATTTATTGTAATTTGAAAAAGTGACTGATGGTCCAACAAATCACGGACAAATGATGACCATCAATGTCAGAGTTTGGCTTCTCCATGGAAATTAAGAATGGAGAATCAGCAATTGAGAGGTGAGATTAAAAGTGATTTTCAATTTGTAAAAATGAGAATTTTTGTAGTGACTTCACATTTGATAAAGTTACATCAAACTCAGTTTAAAAATTATTTAAGATAAGCAATAATAATTTTACAAAAATATTATTTAATGTTGTAAATCATCGTACAACTATTTTGAATTACTTTAATAATTTGAATTATTTAAAAAAGATTAAAACTATAATGTATTGTATCATTTGATTTAATCTATGTTATGTTATTTTAAAAAAAGATTAATGTTAGTCGATACTTTGAAATGATTAAAAAATTTAACTAATATTTAAAAAAAATTATTGAATTGAAAAATATTTAATTTTAGGAAAATTATGTACAATGTTATCAAGTTATTATAAAAAGAAATATTAGAACTCATAAATGAAAGAAACTTGAAAATGATTTAAATGACGATATTAGTACAAACTTCTTATCGGATTCTTGAAAAAAAAGCTCTTGAATTTCATTAGTTAGTCTTTACGATATATGAATTATTTTTATGTCATATTCATGATTTATACTCGGTTTGCTAAAATTAGATTGGATTGATTGTTAGTGCTACTGTGATTACAATATATAAATAATTAAAAATAATTATAATTTTTAAATAATTATAAATACATATTATTTGAGTAATTTATTGACTAATGATCAGACATATACATAACTAAGATATCTAGTATATAAATAAACAAGACCAACATAGAAGTTTATCTGTGGAGGAATGAAATAACTTTTGTTTCCTATGGAATATCTAGGAACACTAAGATTGAATTGGAAATATCGACAAATTTGTACGGAGCCAAAATAAAATAAAAAAAGGGTTAACTTGTTCCAATTTTGTCTCAGTCGAATTTTAATATCAGGATTACTTGAAAAATATAACAAATTATAATTTATATATATACACGCGCACATTGACTTTATCTTTACTAATTTTTAAAGATTCAATGCTAATGTGATATTTAGATTTATTGCTACACTAGAAAAGAATAATAAAAGTTTTTTATGTTGTGAAAGTGAGAATGATCAATTAAATTTGAGTTTTTTCAATGTGTTAAAAACTAGGTGGATTATATCAATTTTAATTGATGAATTATGACATCGACAATTATTTGACATCTTATAAATTAACTTTTTACAATAGATTAAAAACTAAGGAAACTTTAACAATGACATAACATCAACATAGGCATTGAATCTAAAAAAAATATTTTTCATCAAAAATCAACTTATATTAACAGTATTGTAAATTCTAATTTATTGAATATTACGATTCCAGTTCTTGACGACTTTAGTAATGCATATAACTCGGGTTTATTTATTCGAAAATCAAAAATTTTACTGGATATGTTAACTTTTAGTTTACTTTTTATGAACAATAATGATAACATTCTATGTATTACCTTTAAATATTTTTCTTTTAAACATATACCGAGTACCATGCTTGTATTCATTCAGTAAATATAAATTAAATATAAATTACACCACACAAATAAGAAAGTATGTAATTTAATTAATGAGCTATATTAGAAACGTAAGATACATTGTTAATGTCTTACATGAAAATCATACATACACATTGATAAACACTCAACTTATATTTGATATACCTTAGACACGTTACACAATATTTACCAATAAGAAAATAATGAAGAATGTTACTAATATAATTTATGTTTAACATAAAAATCTAAAATGACCTATGTTTCACACGGATTATTATGCAGGTTGGTTACTTAATAAACCAATAGAATTTTTTTTAATGTCCATGTAGAATTGCGTGCATTTTTCGTAGCTTTTTCTTTTTTTACCAAATACTGTTATTTCTTTGGATATATTTTCTGTAACTAATGTTACATTTCTCTGTAATTGATAACCAGATACTTGGTGTCTCATACTCAATTAAATATATTTAAAATTAATTTCATAAGTTACGATCCTTTGACATTGTGTTTAATTCATGAATTTGTGCACTTTGTTTTCTAAAAGAGAACTTAATCAATTTTTATTTAGTGCAACTTCAACGGGGTTCCTCATTTTCAACCCCTAAAATATGCACTATTTATTCCCTAAAATATAGGGGGTCAAAAAGTTAATTCACTCTAATACTATTCCCTATAATAGTTCCCTATATTTCAAAATTAATATTTTAAATTTTAAATAAAGTACAAAATGAATTAGGAAAATAAAAACAAACATCTCTATTAATTTTATAAAATATACCAAAGTTCTCATTTTTAATTATTTATTTAATATAATTCACCTCTACAATTATTTATTCAAGAATCTTATATATAATATTATAAAATAGTAGTATTCCACAATAACTTTTTGTGATTGTTTTGATTTATTTATATTTATTTTACCGAATATGAAACTTTAATCTTTAATTTATTATAATTAAATTATAAATAAAATAAAAAGATAACAAAAAATTAAATACACCCAATGCTCCAAAAAAACAAATATGCAAAAGATTTACAGCAGGAGATGATGTGGAATAGACAGGGGATAATTTGGTTCCCCACACATGGGGGCCGATTTTCTCTCACCTATAATATATAGGTAAGGGGATGAACCATTGGAGAAGGCGTTTTCATAAAAATACCCCTAAAAATGGATAGCTGGACATGAAATAGGTAAGGGATCTCTTTCATTGTATTGCTCTTAAGACTTATTTTTGAGTTTTTAAAGGTAAGGAATTAAATGATAAGTAGATAAAATACTTTCATCCCATTTTTGGAGTGAAAATTTGAAGTGAAAGTGTGTCAAATTTGCATTGATCTCTACTTATTTTCCTTACTTCTAAAGACTCGAGAACACAAATACGAAAAAAGTGAAATTATTTTAATTAGTTTCCTTAATAAAATTTAGGAATCAAGAATCAAAATAATTTTTATATCCTTTTTCTCCTCATATATTATCTATACTATAATATTATAATCGAAACATGATTTCGTTTGGTCGGTTGGTTAACATCTTTCTAAAAAGTATGTTAATACATTTCAAAATAAAGTTTAAAAAAAATATAATTTAAATTAAAAAATTTAAATCATATATTTAATATAAAATACAAACTTTATAAATTATTATCTAACTAATCGCACTCAACTTATTTCTTACCTCTTTTGTAGGTCATCAAACACTTCCGATATTAATTTTAGTAATTTAAATTATAACATACCAAAATAATTAATAAATTAAGAAAAAATAAAAAATAAAAAATATATTAAAATAAATAATACCAAATCATCCACACACACAACTGCTATTCAAAACTCCTAGTTTCCTATAAGCTAAGCGACCTATAAGCTAAGCTGTAGTAGGAGGATTTTTTAAGATTTTAACTATCTAAATTTTGAATTCTTCTATAATATAATACATACAAAATAATTCTTAAATATTTTAACTTTATTAATCTCAATAATATATAATTATTTTTTTATAATTTATTTTTATAAAATTATAAGTGTTATAATTAGTCCGTGCATATTACTATATTAGCCCCATTTCTCATTCCAAATTCATACATTTATTCGAACCAAACGACCCACATTTCATTTTTTATAAAATGACTAGTATTTTGCCCGACTTCGCACGTAGGTCTTCTTTTTTCACATATTTTTTTCTAAAAACTCTTATATATTTTTTAGATTATATTTCTTCGGTTAGTAAAGAACACTGAAAATAATCACAACAAATATATATCAATATATATATATATATATTGATAGGGAATAAATAAATCCCGACTACATAATTAATATTGCATTAATTACACATGATTGGGACTACAAGTCCCAATAAGAAGATGTATGACATTCAGACCAAAAAGGTTAACACAGTGATCAGGTCTGATGGATCAGATCAGGCCTGCTGGAACGAAGAAGGCCCAAAACCCTGAATATCAATTCATTTCGTAATTAATTAATAAGGGAGAAAAAAAGCTATTAAGATGAGTCCTGGTGGGGATATAAATCCTTGTAGGTTGGCCTCAAAGGAACCCCATGGGATAAGGAATCAGCTTCCTACTTCCTAGGACTCCAAAGTCCATTCTAATTCCAAAACTTGTCCACCAAGTCTCCGAACCCAAGTCCAATTCAAGGACTCCCAACATCTATATAAGGGGCATCGCCCCACAAATGAGAACTACGTTTTTTGGCTTGATTCTCTAATTCACAGAGATATGTAGGCATCTCGTAAAGGCAGAGTTAAGTTACGAAACACGAGAGTAACAATTAAAGGCTTTCAGCTCCCGAACCATAGCAATAAGCACAACAATTAATATACTCTAGTTTTTTATCCATAACATTTGGCGCCGTCTGTGGGAAAGCACAACAATAACCATGGCGAGAACACGGAGTGGCAACAATACCCATGGAAGTGCACCAGCTGCGATAACCCAAGCGATTTCATCAACAGTGGAGATACCTCTGCATCCAACCTATACCATCACCCAAGGAGGAGCCTAGATAGGGGCAACTGAACCTCAACCTCAAGGGACGATACCCCCGGCTACTCAAGGGACAAATTCCCAACTTCAGCAACTACACACACTTGTGAATTCTCGACCCATTGGGTATGAGTATTCAACTATTGTGACTACTAATCCCCCTTATGGGATGCCCCTTTACCCCGAGGTTGGGGGAAGTGGGCATGCTGGACGAAGTGAAGCACGGAGGCAAACATCCCCCTACATCCAAGGTTTGGCTCCTATCCCGAAGGATGAGGAATTTTCTGGTCCTTATACTGAGAGAGATTCCGAATCTTCAGACGATGAAGTGGCCCCAAGGAGGAGACGTGCTGGCAAAGAACCGATGGCTGATAGCAACCAACGTCCTAAAAGTACCCGAGGGGTGGATCCCCAAGAAGTGCAGGAAAGGATCAGGGCTCACGAGGATGAGATTCAAAGGCTGAAGTGCGACTTGGAGGCACACTAGAACACCAGACCCCCACTACCCCTAAGGGGGAGGAATCCTCCTCCTATCATAGACCTGGATGGTCTAATACAGAGAAGGGTTGTTGTCCCATGGGCTGATCCAAGCAATCTTTTTCCCCTTGGAGATCCTGATGATCCTAACCCACCATTCACTGAAGAGATAATGAATGCCCATATCTCAAGGAAGTTCAAGATGCCCACTATCAAAGCTTATGATGACACTGGAGATCCCGCCAATCATGTCAGGACATTCTCTAATGCACTGTTGCTGCAGCCCGTGAATGACTCTATTAAATGTCGGGCCTTTCCTCAAACCCTGTCGGGTATGGCTCAAAGATGGTATAGTCGTTTGCCCCCGAACTCTATTGGGTCCTTCAGAGAATTAAGTCAGGATTTTATTAAGTAGTTCATCAGCGGGGGAGTGCATGAGAAAAGTTCAGCATCCCTCATGAGCATTGTGCAGGGAGCGAAAAAAACCCTTGAAAGACTACCTGAATCGTTTTAAAAAGGAAGCTTTAAAAGTACCGGACCTTGATGACAATGTAGCCATGATAGCACTGCAACAGGGAACTAGGGATGAGTTCTTCAAGATATCCTTGGACAAGCGCCCCCTGAAAGCATGTTACAGCTCCAAGATAGAGCCGGGAAGTACATCAAGGTGGAAGAGAGCATGCGGAAGGCTGTAGTAGGTAACGAGCCCGTTGGAGGCAAGAAACGGAAAACCGATCTGGAATATATTGCAAAGGACAAGTATCCTAGAACTGAGCAAAACAATGACTCAACCCCGAAGAAGGGAGGACCTGGACAAAAGTTCACTGAGTATGCTAAGCTGAATGCTCCAAGAAGCCAGATTTTGATGGAAATCGAGAAAGATCGGGATATTTGTTGGCCTAAGCCCTTGAAGGCAGATCCTACCAAGCTAGATAAGAGCAAGTATTGTGGATTTCACAAGGATGTTGGTCATGAAACCAATGAGTGTAGACAATTGAAAGATGAAATTGAATTCCTCATTAGAAAAGGAAGATTGAACAAGTACACTAGAGATGGAGGAGATAGGAGCAATAAAGTGAGAAAGAACTTTGATGATCGAAGAAGATATCAAGATGATCAATGGCATAATCCCCAACCTAGGGGACCGGTGATAAATGAAATCATCGGAGGACCGCGACCCCGAGGGCCTGTGATAAACATAATTTTTGGAGGACCAACCACTGCTGGATTATCCAAGAACTCCAGGAAAGCGTATACCCGAGAAGTTATGCATATTGTTGGAGAAGCCCCGAAGAGGGCCAGGACAGGAATAACAATGGCTTTCGATGATTCTGATCTGGAGGGTGTGAAATTTCCCCACGACGACCCGTTGGTCATAACCCCAATAATAGGGAACAGCCCGGTGAAGAGGGTCCTCGTAGATAACGGTACCTCAGTCGACATCTTACTCCATGATACCTTTTTAAGGATGGGTTACGATGATTCCCAATTGACCCCAACCAATATGCCGATATATGGATTTACAGGAGTAGAGTGCCCCGTGGAAGGAATAATCAAGTTTCCAGCAACCATAGGCCAGGAACCAAAGCAAGCAACACATATGTTGGACTTCGTGGTGGTGAAGGTTAGTTCAACTTATAACGCTATCATGGGAAGGACAGGGATACATGCCTTCAAGGCCGTCCCTTCTTCCTGCCATTCAGTCATGAAGTTTCCCACCCGGAATGGGATTGGAGAAGAGAGAGGAGATCAAAAAATGGCAAGGAGTTGTTACGTAGCCTTTTTAAGGGAAGATGGAGTTGGGGGGCAAGTTCTGCCTATTGAAGATCTGGATATCCGAGAGAATGATGAGAAACAAGGGAAGCCAGCAGAAAATTTGATTACGATTCCTTTGGCTCCCGAGGATCCTGAGAAAGTGACTTTCATTGGAGCAGCACTAGAAGAGAACCTTAGAGGGAAGTTGGTGAAGTTTTTGCAAGAAAATAGTGATGTATTCACATGGTATGCAGCTGATATGCCAGTAATAGACCCGGAACTAATTACTCACAAGCTGAATATGGATCCAAGTCGGAAAACAGTGAAGCAAAAGAAAAGAAGCTTTGCTCCGGAGAGGCAAGAAGCTATTAAACAAGAAGTAGAGAAGCTCTTAGAGGCTGGATTTATTGAAGAGATTCAATTTCCGGAATGGTTAGCAAACCCTGTAATGGTAAAGAAGGCCAATGGAAAATGGAGGATGTGTGTGGACTTTACTGATTTGAATGACGCATGCCCTAAGGACTGTTTCCCGTTGTCCAGGATAGATACTTTGATAGATGCCACTGCTGGACATGAGATGCTGAGTTTCATGGATGGATTTAGTGGATACAATCAGATCAAGATGCACAAGGACGACATTCCAAAGGTATCATTCATCACTGACTTTGGTGTTTATTGTTATCTTGTTATGGCATTTGACCTCAAGAACGCAGGAGCCACCTATCAAAGGTTGGTAAATAAAATTTTTAAGGATCTTATTGGCAAGACCATGGAAGTTTATGTTGACGACATGTTAGTCAAGAGTCTAGTAAATACTGACCATATAACCCATTTGAGGGAGGCTTTTGAGGTCCTAAGATACCATAAGATGATGTTAAATCTTACGAAGTGTGCTTTTGGAGTAGGGTCTGGAAAGTTTTTGGGATTGATGGTCTCTAAGAAAGGAATCGAGGCCAACCCCAATAAAATAAAGGCAATCTTGGACATGGAACCACCAAAAACTATCAAAGATTTTCAAAAGCTCATAGGAAGGGTTGCTGCGTTGGGACGATTCATCTCCAAATCTGGGGACAAGTGCTTGCCATTCTTCAAGTCCTTAAAGAAGGTAAAAGATTTTGTATGGAGTGAGGAAAGCCAGAAGGCATTCGAGGAGTTAAAGAAATATATGGCTCAGGCCCGTTGTTGGCCAAACCAACTTTGAATGAAGTCTTATACTTGTACTTGGCCATTTCGGAAAATGCCTTGAGTGCTGTGTTGGTTAAGGAGGAACTGAAAATCCAGAAACCCGTATACTATGTTAGCAAAATTCTGCATGGAGCTGAGTTGAATTATTCAACTATTGAGAAATTTGCACTAGCTGTAATAACCCCCAAAATTTTCAACTTTTTGTAACCTTTATGAATAGTGTTTTAGCTGAATGAGAAAATTTTTCATGCCACACCATGTAGGGGTTCTGTTATGGATATTCTGAGATTTTATTAGTACTCTACATGGTATATAAGTGTATGTAAAGATCATCAGAATCCAATTCTGAACACTTTGATTTTTCCCGGAAATCCATTAGATACGGAAAGAATTAAGTATAAGGTAACAGGATAAAAAGGATTTAAATTAAAGGATTATAAGAGAGGATCATAAAAGGAATATAATATATTGAGAAAGGTTAAGGGAACCTAAGTAATAAGATCCCGGGTATGATCCCTCAAACGATAAACGAAAACGAAAGTTAAGCGAACCGTATAACAGATCAGCGGTCATTAGGCAAACAATTAGGAAGTTAATCAAAGAGATTAGTGGGGATGAGGTCACCCAACCAATGAGAAGATGACAAGGAGGGAAAGATGACATCATAGCATGACATAAGCATGACATGGGAAGGAAGGAGATGTGGATGGTTATTAACCACACAAAGTCCAAGGTTAAATAGGTAATTAACTAAAACAAAAACAAAACCAAATCAACCAAGCCAAAACAAATCATTTTTCACCAAAACAAAAATCTATTTCTCTTCACCAAGAACTTGCTCTCGGCTTTTTGGCATTTCAAAGGGAAAAAAATTCAAAATCCAAGATCAAGGCTTCCTAAATTGGTAAGATAATTCCCTCGTCATCCTTATGCATAGTTATGGCTATATTATGAGTTTAAGCACCCCATTCATTCTCAATCTTCTTCAATAAATCAATGAAGAAGACAATGAATAGTGATTTCAAAGTTTTTAACTTGATTTTTTCTTGTTTTCCTTTAAGATCCAAGCATCCCTAAGACTTCTCAAGGCTTCTTAAGGCTTCCTAGCTACTCCCACCATTTCAAGGAAGGTATATCATCTCCAAACCCTAGATTCCTTTGTATAATAAGATGATTTTGATTGTTATGGTGATATAGTAGCTTAATGCTTGTGGTTTAGAGTTTGGGTTGGAGTGGTAGTGAAATGGAATGGTGAATCTTGTTGTTTTGGTTAAAAGAACTTAAGTATAGTTAAATTCAAGCTTAAGCATAAGTATAAATGTTAATATTGAATTTATTGGGGCTGTGATGATGTGATAAGGATGGACTTTGATTGTATGAATGGATTGAGGTTGAATTGTGATGGTTTTTGAATGGTTTAAAATTGGGAAATCACGTAAACATAGCCGTCGTAATGTCCGATTTACTTTAGACTGCTTTTGTTCATAACATTTGGACCTGAGAACTCCCTGCTAGATTATGACCATTGACATGTTTAGATAGTTTATGTTACGAGCTTCGTTTTGATATGTAGTTCGTTTGATTCCGATGTACGGTTTAGGAGAAACGACCGTTTCAAGTAACGGCGTTTCGCGAACGAAACTTTTCCCCTCGCCTTACTTTGAAACATAGGTTAAAGACCAAAAAGGGTTAATTAGTGTATTAAACAATTATGGTAAGAGTGTTAGGCAGTTGGTAAGACACTCGCGAAGGAATCGCCTTAAAACTCGTAATGGTTAAATTATTAAAAATGGTGAAGCCGAGGGTACTCGAGTGACTTAAGAGAATCGGTAAGCGGAAAACAAGCGTTAGAGTCTAAGTTAGTTAAAGTATAGATTTACAAGTGACTTTGGTTTAATTCCAACTTACTTGTTGTTTATAGGTTACCAAACTCGTCCCGAGCCTTTTATCACCCCCAGTCGCTCATGCAAGTTTTCTATCCGTTATACTGTTGTTGTGATGTATACACTTGTATATGCATTATCTTGTAATAGATGCATGACGGTTATATTAGCAAATTCTTGCGATATATTGTAGCATGTGATATGGTACATATGCATGTCTGTTTCGTATTCTTGCCATATATATCTGTTGGTTCAGTTGATAATACATATGCTAGAGAATAGCGCTAAATTGCATATACCCTTAGTATAGGGACCCAAAGGTGAAAACATATTTCTAAACCGGGAGTCGATGTTCCCGAGTATAATATATATATTTTTATATATATATGGTTATAGTTTTCAAAACTATTAATCGAATAAGGTTTATTCGATAACTTTAACTTTATTTTATTAATGAATATTATTTTGAATATTTATTCGAGGGCTTATGACTCCCTTTATTTTATTAATGAATATTATTTTGAATATTCATTCGAAGGCTTATGACTCCTTTTATTTTATTAATGAATATTATTTCGAATATTCATTCGAGGGCTTATGACTCAGTTATATTATTAATGATTATTAATTGAATATTCATTTGAGGATGTATGACTCCGTTTATTTTATTAATGAATATTATTTTGAATATTCATTCGAGGGCTTATGACTCCGCTTATTTATTAAATAATATTCTTTATTTTATTAAAGAATAATGTTTCGATAATCAAACTTACTTTTGATTATTCAAATAAAGATAGTACTTTCGTATAAGTATATCTTTGGTTATTTAATATTCATTTCAAGTATGAGTTTTAACACTTCTACTTCGATTATTTTTTTAGAGATTATCTTTTTTGGGAATATTATTTAAATAATAATATTCAGATTTTTTCTAATATATTGGGACTGATTTACTTCATTAAATCAGCATTACTCCAAACACTCTTTAAAGTGTTTTCGAGTCTTCAAAATGGTTTTTAAAAGTTAGAGCGGATCCCAAAACTCATTTTTATATTTAAGATCTTCCTTTTAAAAAGGGGATTTAAATACTCGCTCAAAACCTGAGGGATCCGGCTCTATGGTGTATTTTATATTCGCAACAAGGTTGCAGTTTTGGTAAATGAATTGATTACTTACCCAACGTTCAGGAAGTAAGTCCATCTATCGAGTCGGCATAAGCAACATGGGCTCAGTGGGCGTCCATAATAGTGTAAGTGGCTCAGTGGGAGTCCATCAAATGCATAAGTGGCTGAGTGGCAGTCCAGCATAAGGTCCTATTGCGACCAGGGTGATGACCAGTGGGGAATTCATGCATCTACTAGTAGAAAATGTTACTTATTGGTATCTTTGCCTGATCAGCAAGATATCGGGTTTATGCCACAATTCTTTTTCCCTTCCAAAAATTCATTGGATGTTACAAACTCTGTTCATACTTTACATGACAGAGGTTTTCAGGGACTGTATAAAGAAGATGTATATGTGGATATATATATCGGAACTTAATGAAGTATATCATAACTTCATTTCCTTCAATACTACTTCAAAATTTAATCTATTCAAATCTGTCTTGTAGTCTCATCTATGTGATGAACTGTTGAAAGCTCGTTATACTTTGAACAGTGGTAGTTCAAGTAACTTTATAATTGATATAAGTATAGTGAAGTATTGGTAACTTCATCCCTTGTTTTTACTTATATCTAGTAAGTAATTATCTTACACATGATAAAAGATTCTAGTAAGTATCCATTTAGATACTTGTATTATTGTTATCACTATATATTATCTTGCGAGCTGTAAGGCTCACTCTTGTTTTATTTCTTCATCACACAACAACAGTTAGGAAAGATGGCCAGACTCCAGCAGACCCAGCGCAAGCGCGTGGGAAGCGTCCCGCGTCTTCCCGTTGATGTTGTAGCTGTTATAGCTGCAGAGGTAGATCTATTGGTAGATCAGGCATTCTACTTTTGAGAATCAAATTATGTATAATTATAACTTGTGGCAGATAATGGCAATTAACTGTAAATTTATCAAGTAATCATTTTGGGTTGTAATAACTTTTAATTGTGGATTCAAGGACTTGTACTTATTTCAATTTCATCTCTGAGACTATAACGGGTTGTGGTGTGTGTTAGTGTGGGGTCACAGAATAAGGTTATTTATTATTAATTAAGTGAAGTGATATTGTGGAAAGAAAGACCGTGACGACCCGGATCCCTGACCTCGGATCTATGGGTGTTACAGAAATGGTATCAGAGCTAAGCGTTATAAACCTCAGAGATGATACGACGATATAATAACAAACTCACAAAGATAATAAGAACTCTTGCCAAGTTCATGGTCGGACTACTTAAAGTAGTGCTGACAGTTAAAACCCTTACGGGAACCCTTATAAGTATCATGATAGTAACTTAGCTCGTTTAATGTGTAGGCGCCTGAGATAGAGGACCCTGAGATGTTCGAGCGTGAGCATGATGAGGCACTGCTAGATGTTGAGGATCAGGAGGAGCCTGAGATGGAGGAGGATGAGGAGGACCCCTCAGAGGAGTTAGAGACGGAGGTCATTGCTATTTCAGATGAGGAGGACCCCTCAGAGGAGTCAGAGACAGAGGTCATTGTTATTCGAGATGAGGAGGTCCCGGATGAGGTCCCAGTAGCTGAGGAGCGTGTCGGACCTATGGTAGTGTATGCTGGTACCCCTTTACCCACACTTCCGGTGGTCAGAGCTCCTACCCCTCCACCACTATCTTGGATCCCCTATGATGACAGCTCAGAGACCCATACTTCCGAGCCTAGGCAGACTGAGGAGGCACCCCCAGCGGCTCCGGATTCACCACCTCTTGACCCTGCCCACAGGCAGTCTTTGCTAGCCCACGGCTATGTTCAGGATGTACTGAGGACCCGAGTGGCTGTTGCTGAGGCCCGACTGGATGAGGCCAGGAGGGAGTTGGATGCGGAGAGGGCGGGTAGGCGTACCCGAGCTTATGAGACTAGGGCTTCTATACCCCGATCCTTGAGGAGGGAGCTTACGGGGATAGAGCTCACATCCCGAGCGAGGCTCAGATCGCTCCAGGGGGACAGGCATGGTAGGATCTCCAGGCGGCAGGCCGACTATATCTTCCGTCGTGCGATGGAAAGGGTATGGGAGCTGACCCGCTCCGGTGTGTGATTCAGGATTGATGATGGAATAGTCTAGTTGTCTAGTTAGCCGAGGCCTTAGTAAGAGCCAATTTTCCGGGATAGTTGACTTGTATATAGCATCCCTTTTTCTGACTAGACAGATAGAATCTTGTGTATCACTTTTGGGACAGATGGCTATAGCACTGTTGTACTTTTGACCAGATTAAACTATGTATTTCTCGCATTATGTATATATTTGTTTCCTTCGGTTCAGTTCTTTAGTGACGAGATCACTGTTTTTATCATTATTATTACTGCACTTCGTATTAGAACTTTCATAAAATAATAGAATTGCGATATACGTTCTCCCCATTATAAGAGTTGTGCAAGGCACAATGTTGTATATGATTGTGACCTAACGTTGAATTTCCCAATAATTTTTTTTATTATCAGAATCATGCCGCCAAAAAAGATTGGAACTAGGGCGAACCCTGGATCTGAGGACCAGGGAAGCCATAACCAGGATGATAGGAACCAGGAACACAGTGAAGAGGAAGACGAGGATTATGTGGAACATGATGATTCCCTGTATGAAGAGGAAGAGGAAACATATGATGTTGAGGGATTTGAGATAGAGGCTGAAGAAGGAGAAACTGAGGTTGAGCAACCAGTACCAAACCCAGGCATGGATCCCATGGGCCAGTTCATGCAACTCCTAAGGAAGAATTTGGAACGTCAACCCAACCCACCCCTCAAGGAAATAACAATGCTGTGGCAAACTCTTTCAGGGCTTTTAAGTCCCTTAAGCCCCCTGAGTTCCACGGATCAGCCGACCCAGTTGGGGCAAGGGCATGGTTAAAGGAAATGGAGAAATCCTTTGAGATTCTGAGTATCGATGAGGCACAGAAGACTGTATTTGCTACCTACCTTCTGAAAGGAGAGGCTAACTACTGGTGGGAGGCCAAGAAAAACATGGAGACAGATGCTATTATAACCTGGGAGAGATTCAGTCAGTTGTTTCTGGGAAAGTATTTCCCGAGGTTTATGGAAAACCAGATGGAGCTCAAGTTCTTGGAGCTAAAGCAGAATAACTTATCAGTAGCAGAGTACGAAGCGAAATTTACTGAGTTATCAAGGTTTGTGCCGGAGTTTGTGAGCACCGAGGAAAAGAAAGCTAGGAGGTTTCAGCAGGGACTGAAACCGTGGATTCAGAATAGGGTGGCAATCCTTGAGCTTACGGATTATGCCACTCTGGTGCAAAAGGCAACGATTGTAGAAGCCGGAAGTGAACAGATGCAGAAGGAAAGAGAGAAGAAGGGAATAAAGAGGAAAAGTATGAGCATGGGTGGAGGTTCCACAGGAAGAAGCTTCCCAACTAGATTTAATCGAGGGGCAGTGTCCCTACCGAGAAAGAACACTGGGTTTAAGCGGCCAATGAGCGTGAGTGTGAGCCAGAGCGGCCAGAAGTCAAGAATGTCCTATTCCAACAAGTCTCGACCCCCATTGCCAGCCTGTAACATATGTGGAAGGATGCACACTGGGGAGTGTAAAGGAAAGCCAGTAACCTGCTTTAAGTGCGGTCGGGAAGGTCACTATTCAACTAAGTGCCCATCATCAAACCCTACCGTCATTCCAACCACCACTTGTCATCAGTGTGGACGCCCGGGTCATTGGAAGAGGGAATGCCCAATGAACAAACCAGCAGCTTCGGGAGCAAGCAGGGCTGCCTCCAATAAGCCACCTACTGCAAGGACTTTCAACATGACAGTCCAGGATGCTATGAAAGATTCAGATGTGATAGCAGGTACCCTTTCTCTAAATTCAGTCAGTGCAAACGTTTTATTTGATTCGGGAGCAACTAAATCTTTTATATCAAAGGACCTTGCGCGTAAGTTAAGACTTAAGGCTGAACCCTTGAAAGAACCCTTACAAGTAGAAATAGCCAATCATGAGATTATTCCTGTTAACCAGATTCACCCCGCCTGTGAGATAGGCATAGGGGAGCAATCTTTTAGTGTTGATCTGATTCCTTTTAAATTAGGGGAGTTTGATGTAATTTTGGGAATGGACTGGCTATCTAGCAATGATGCTCAGATAGACTGTAAGGGGAAGAAAGTTAAGTTAAATATCCCAGGGAAGAAAGAAGTTATATTTAGAGGAAAGAGGCAGACGCAGAAATTTTTGACTATGGCCCAGGCCAGAAGGATGCTACGAAAAGGAAATGAGGCCTACCTAGTCTATGTGGTAGACACGCAGAAGGAGGTGCCCAACTTACAAGATATTCCAGTAGTCAACGAATTTGAAGACGTATTCCCACAAGACCTTCCGGGATTACCACCCGATAGAGTGATTGAATTTGCTATTGAGTTGGCCCCAGGGACGGCGCCAGTTTCAAAAGCACCTTACCGGTTAGCCCCGCTAGAAATGAAGGAATTAGCTATCCAATTGCAGGAACTCTTGGATAAGGGTATGATAAGACCCAGTGTGTCTCCGTGGGGAGCACCAGTTTTATTTGTTAAGAAGAAAGATGGGAGCATGAGGCTGTGCATCGACTATCGAGAGTTGAACAAGCTAACCATAAAGAACAGGTACCCATTACCTAGAATAGACGATCTGTTTGACCAGCTAAAGGATGTTGTTTATTTTTCCAAGATCGACCTGAGAACTGGATATCACCAACTAAAGATTAAACCCGAAGATATTTCCAAGACGGCGTTCCGTACCAGGTATGGGCATTATGAGTTCTTGGTAATGTCCTTTGGATTAACCAACGCCCCAGCGGCTTTCATGGATTTAATGAATAGAGTATTTAAGAAATACTTGGACAAGTGTGTGATAGTTTTTATCGATGATATTTTGATCTACTCAAGGACTGAGGCAGGACATGCAGAGCATTTGAGGATAGCTCTAGGAATACTCAGAGAGGAACAGTTATATGCCAAATTCTCGAAGTGTGAATTCTGGCAGAATGAAGTACAGTTTCTAGGACATGTGATCAATAAAGAAGGAGTATTGGTCGACCCCTCCAAGATAGAGGCGGTCTCAAATTGGGAAAGGCCAACCACACCCACAGAGGTAAGGAGTTTCATAGGATTGGCCGGCTACTATCGTAGATTTGTACAGGACTTTGCGAAGATCGCAGCCCCTTTGACACGACTTACTCGTAAGACAGAGAAGTTTGAATGGACGGAGAAATGCGAGAACAGTTTTCAGAAATTAAAGAAAAGGTTGGTAACGGCCCCGGTGTTGGAATTGCCGGACGGAAAAGGAGATTTTCTGATATATAGTGACGCGTCGCACAAAGGATTAGGGTGTGTACTTATGCAGCACGGTAAAGTGATTGCGTATGCGTCGAGACAACTGAAGGAATACGAGATTAGATATCCTACTCATGACCTTGAGCTCGCGGCAATAGTATTTGCCTTAAAAATTTGGAGGCACTACTTGTATGGAGAGAAGTGCGAGATTTTCACAGACCATAAGAGCCTCAAGTACATATTTACGCAGAAAGAGCTCAACATGCGCCAGAGGAGATGGTTAGAACTAATCAAGGACTATGATTGTGAGATTCTCTATCATCCAGGGAAAGCCAATGTGGTGGCTGATGCCCTTAGTAAAAAGGAAAGACTCAGAATGATAACGACTTCGGAAGAATTGATAAGGGATTTTGAGAGAATGGAAATAGAAGTAAAGGTAACCGGAACCGGAACTGAAAAGCTTTTTGAGATCTCAATGCAGCCAGAGTTATTGGAAAAGATCAGATTGTGCCAAGAGAAAATAATGAATGAAGGCAGAAAGTCAATAACTGGAGAGGAGATCCATACTGAGAAAGATGATAAAGGGATAATGAGGTACTCCTACCGGATTTGAGTTCCGAATGTTCAAGAACTTAAAGATGAGATTTTGGATGAAAGCCATAGTTCAAGGTATTCCATTCACCCGGGAAGTACCAAGATATATAGGGATTTGAAGGAATATTACTGGTGGCCCAACATGAAGAGGGACGTAGCAGAATGGGTAAACAAATGTTTGACTTGCCAAAGGGTAAAGGCAGAACACCAGAGACCCAGTGGACTTTTACGACCCTTGGAGATTCCCGAGTGAAATGGGAACATATAGCGATGGATTTTGTTGTAGGCTTGCCAAGGACGAAAGCCAATCATGACGCCATATGGGTAATTATAGACCGACTGACAAAGTCAGCCCATTTCATTCCTATCAATGAGAGATACACAGTCGATAGACTGGTGGACATTTACCTTAAGGAAATAGTGACGCGACATGGAGTCTTAGCGTCCATTGTCTCAGACCGAGACCCCAGGTTCAACTCCAGATTTTGGAGGAGCTTTCAAGAATGTGCGGGGACCAAGTTAAATATGAGTACCGCGTACCATCCCCAGATGGATGGGCAGAGTGAAAGGACCATCCAGACACTAGAGGATATGTTGAGAGTCTGTGCAATAGACCTTAAAGGAAGTTGGGATGACCACTTGCCGTTGATCGAGTTTTCTTATAACAATAGCTTTCATGCTAGCATCGGAATGCCGCCTTATGAGGTCCTGTACGGAAGAAGGTGTCGATCTCCCTTATACTGGGATGAAGTGGGGGAACGGAAGATGCTCGGACCCGAAGTGGTCCAAAGGACCAAAGATATAGTGGATCTTATCAGAGGGCGACTTGTAGCAGCCCAAGACAGACAGAAGAAATATGCAGACCTAGCCCGAAAGGACAAGGAATATGAAGTCGGGGACTTAGTACTGCTAAAGGTATCCCCTTGGAAGGGATTAATGAGGTTCGGAAAGAAAGGAAAACTAAGCCCAAGATACATTGGACCTTTTGAGATATTAAGACGGATTGGAAAGTTAGCTTACGAGCTAGCCTTACCCCCTAACTTGCAACAAGTTCATAATGTGTTCCATGTGTCAATGCTAAGGAAGTATCATCGGGATGCCAGACGCATAGTGGAGTACGAGCAGGTGGATATGCAACCAGATCTGACTTACGTGGAGAAGCCAGTAAGGATTATAGATAAGAAGGAGCAGGTGCTTCAGAACAAAGTGATCAAGCTAGTCAGAGTACTATGGAAGAATCATAATGTGGAAGAATCAACTTGGGAACTAGAGAGCGCAATGCTAGAAAAGTACCCCCATTTGTTTTCTGTTTGATTCCGGGACGGAATCCTTTTAAGGAGGGGAGACTGTAATAACCCCAAAAATTTTCAACTTTTTGTAACCCTTATGAATAGTGTTTTAGCTGAATGAGAAAACTTTTCATGCCACACTATGTAGGGGTTCTGTTATGGATATTCTGAGATTTTATTAGTACTCTACATGGTATATAAGTGTATGTAAAGATCATCAGAATCCAATTCCGAACACTTTGATTTTTCCCGGAAATCCATTAGATACAGAAAGAATTGAGTATAAGGTAACAGGATAAAAAGGATTTAAATTAAAGGATTATAAGAGAGGATCATAAAAGGAATATAATATATTGAGAAAGGTTAAGGGAACCTAAGTAATAAGATCCCGGGTATGATCCCTCAAACGATAAACGAAAACGAAAGTTAAGCGAACCGTATAATAGATCAGCGGTCATTAGGCAAACAATTAGGAAGTTAATCAAAGAGATTAGTGGGGATGAGGTCACCCAACCAATGAGAAGAGGAAAAGGAGGGAAAGATGACATTATAGCATGACATAAGCATAACATGGGAAGGAAGGAGATGTGGATGGTTATTAACCACACGAAGTCCAAGGTTAAATAGGTAATTAACTAAAACAAAAACAAAACCAAATCAACCAAGCCAAAACAAATCATTTTTCACCAAAACAAAAATCTATTTCTCTTCACCAAGAACTTGCTCTCGGCTTTTTGGCATTTCAAAGGGAAAAATTTTCAAAATCCAAGATCAAGGCTTCCTAAATTGGTAAGATAATTCCCTAGTCATCCTTATGCATAGTTATGGCTATATTATGAGTTTAAGCACCCCATTCATTCTCAATCTTCTTCAATAAATCAATGAAGAAGACAATGAATAGTGATTTCAAAGTTTTTAACTTGAATTTTTCTTGTTTTCCTTTAAGATCCAAGCATCCCTAAGACTTCTCAAGGCTTCTTAAGGCTTCTTAGCTACTCCCACCATTTAAAGGAAGGTATATCATCTCCAAACCCTAGATTCCTTTGTATAATAAGATGATTTTGATTGTTATGGTGATATAGTAGCTTAATGCTTGTGGTTTAGAGTTTGGGTTGGAGTGGTAGTGAAATGGAATGGTGAATCTTGTTGTTTTGGTTAAAAGAACTTAAGTATAGTTAAATTCAAGCTTAAGCATAAGTATAAATGTTAATATTGAATTTATTGGGGCTGTGATGATGTGATAAGGATGGAATTTGGTTGTATGAATGTATTGAGGTTGAATTGTGATGGTTTTTGAATGGTTTAAAATTGGGAAATCATGTAAACATAGCCGTGGTAATATCCGATTTACTTTAGACTGCTTTTGTTCATAACATTTGGACCTGAGAACTCCCTGCTAGATTATGACCATTGCCATGTTTAGATAGTTTATGTTACGAGCTTCGTTTTGATATGTAGTTCGTTTGATTCCGATGTACGGTTTAGGAGAAACGACCGTTTCAAGTAACGGCGTTTCGCGAACGAAACTTTTCCCCTCGCCTTACTTTGAAACATAGGTTAAAGACCAAAAAGGGTTAATTAGTGTATGAAACAATTATGGTAAGAGTGTTAGGCAGTTGGTAAGACACTCGCGAAGGAATTGCCTTAAAACTCGTAATGGTTAAATTATTAAAAATGGTGGAGCCGAGGGTACTCGAGTGACTTAAGAGAATCAGTAAGCGCAAAACAAGCGTTAGAGTCTAAGTTAGTTAAAGTATAGATTTACAAGTGACTTTGGTTTAATTCCAACTTACTTGTTGTTTATAGGTTACCAGACTCGTCCCGAGCCTTTTATCACCCCCAGTCGCTCAGGCAAGTTTTCTATCCGTTATACTGTTGTTGTGATGTATGCACTTGTATATGCATTATCTTGTAATAGATGCATGACGGTTATATTAGCAAATTCTTGCGATATATTGTAGCATGTGATATGGTACATATGCATGTCTGTTTCGTATTCTTGCCATATATATCTGTTGGTTGAGTTGATAATACCTATGCTAGAGAATAGCGGTAAATTGCATATACCCTTAGTATAGGGACCCAAAGGTGAAAACATATTTCTAAAACGGGAGTCGATGTTCCCGAGTATAATATATATATATTTTTATATATATATGGTTATAGTTTTCAAAACTATTAATCGAATAAGGTTTATTCGATAACTTTAACTTTATTTTATTAATGAATATTATTTTGAATATTCATTCGAGGGCTTATGACTCCCTTTATTTTATTAATGAATATTATTTTGAATATTCATTCGAAGGCTTATGACTCCTTTTATTTTATTAATGAATATTATTTCGAATATTCATTCGAGGGCTTATGACTCAGTTATATTATTAATGATTATTAATTGAATATTCATTTGAGGATGTATGACTCCGTTTATTTTATTAATGAATATTATTTTGAATATTCATTCGAGGGCTTATGACTCCGCTTATTTATTAAATAATATTCTTTATTTTATTAAAGAATAATGTTTCAATAATCAAACTTACTTTTGATTATTCAAATAAAGATAGTACTTTCGTATAAGTATATCTTTGGTTATTTAATATTCATTTCAAGTATGAGTTTTAACACTTCTACTTCGATTATTTTTTTAGAGATTATCCTTTTTGAGAATATTATTTAAATAATAATATTCAGATATTTTCTAATATATTGGGACTGATTTACTTCATTAAATCAGCATTACTCCAAACACTCTTTAAAGTGTTTTCGAGTCTTCAAAATGATTTTTAAAAGTTAGAGCGGATCCCAAAACTCATTTTTATATTTAAGATCTTCCTTTTAAAAAGGGGATTTAAATACTCGCTCAAAACCTGAGGGATCCGGCTCTATGGTGTATTTTATATTCGCAACAAGGTTGCAGTTTTGGTAAATGAATTGATTACTTACGCAACGTTCGGGAAGTAAGTCCATCTATCGAGTCGGCATAAGCAACATGGGCTCAATGGGCGTCCATGATAGTGTAAGTGGCTCAGTGGGAGTCCATCAAATGCATAAGTGGCTGAGTGGCAGTCCAGCATAAGGTCCTATTGCGACCAGGGTGATGACCAGTGGGGAATTCGTCCATCTACTAGTAGAAAAGGTTACTTATTTGTATCTTTCCCTGATCAGCAAGATATCGGGTTTATGTCACAATTCTTTTTCCCTTCCAAAAATTCATTGGATGTTACAAACTCTGTTCATACTTTACATGACAGAGGTTTTCAGGGACTGTATAAAGAAGATGTATATGTCGATATATATATCGGAACTTAATGAAGTATATCATAACTTCATTTCCTTCAATACTACTTCAAAGATTTAATCTATTCAAATCTGTCTTGTAGTCTCATCTATGTGATGAACTGTTGAAAGCTCGTTATACTTTGAACATTGGTAGTTCAAGTAACTTTATAATTGATATAAGTATAGTGAAGTATTGGTAACTTCATCCCTTGTTTTTACTTATATCTAGTAAGTAATTATCTTACACATGATAAAAGATTCTAGTAAGTATCCATTTAGATACTTGTATTATTGTTATCACTATATATTATCTTGCGAGCTGTAAGGCTCACTCTTGCTTTATTTCTTCATCACACAACAATAGTTAGGAAAGATGGCCAGACTCCAGCAGACCCAGCGCAAGCGCGTGGGAAGCGTCCCGCGTCTTCCCGTTGATGTTGTAGCTGCTATAGCTGCAGAGGTAGATCTATTGATAGATCAGGCATTCTACTTTTGAGAATCAAATTATGTATAATTATAACTTGTGGCAGATAATGGCAATTAACTGTAAATTTATCAAGTAATCATTTTGGGTTGTAATAACTTTTAATTGTGGATTCAAGGACTTGTACTTATTTCAATTTCATCTCTGAGACTATAACGGGTTATGGTGTGTGTTAGTGTGGGGTCACAGCATAAGGTTATTTATTATTAATTAAATGAAGTGATATTGTGGAAAGAAAGACCGTGACGACCCGGATCCCTGACCCCAGATCTGGGGGTGTTACACTAGCCTTGGTAATGGCTTCAAGAAAATTGTGTCCCTACTTTCAGGCTCATAGAATTGAAGTACTAACAAATCATCCCTTGCGAAATATTATTCATAGTCCCAAGGCTAGTGGGAGGCTGATCAAGTGGGCAATAAAGTTGGGAGAATTCGACATTAAGTATAAGCCATGAATGGTAATAAAAGCCCAGACATTGGCTTACTTCGTGGTGGAATGTACCATACCTAACCAAGAAGTCGGGGGCAGGAAGATACTATACCACAAGACAAGAAAGTCGATAAGGAGGATAAAGGTAAGGATGATAAGGAGAAGGAATATTGGGTTCTCTATTTTGATGGAGCATCAAAAACAAATTCAAGTGGAGTATGTCTAGTTTTACAAAGTCCTGATGGGTTCTTGATTGAATATGCTATGAAGTTAGACTTTCCGACCACAAACAATGAGGCAGAATATGAAACTCTGATAGCTGGCCTCGGCCTAGCAGGGACACTGAGAGTCAAGAACTTGAAAGTCTGTGGAGACTCAAAGTTGGTCATATCCCAGGTAAAGGGAGACTTTGAGGTAAGGGATGATACAATGGCTAAGTATGTCCGCCTAGTAAGGGCTGTGATGACCCAATTCGATGAATGCCATGTTGAGCACATTCCAATGGAGGAAAATGCTAAGGTAGATGCCTTATCAAAGTTTGCTTCATCTGAGATAGAGAAAAGTTCAGGAAGTGTATACTTCCGCATTTTGAAGACACGGAGCATTGATGTTAAGCTTGTAGCTCCTATTAATCTGGGGATGTCATGAATAGATCCCATTAAGACCCATATTCAAATTGGTTGGTTGCCAAATGATGTTACTGAAGCACAGAAGTTGGCTATTCGAGCGCTAAGATACTCCTTGATAAATGGGATTTTGTATAAAAGATCTTATGTGATTCCCTACTTAAGATGTCCCAGACCCGATGAGGCGCGTTTGGCTCTGGAAGAAGTACATGAAGGTATCTATGGACAACACTTGGGGGGCAGAGTGCTAGCTCATAAGATAACCTGTTGTTAGGTCACACACACACTGTAGAGGGGGTGAATACAGTGTATAGTACACTCAAATCGAACTTTAAGAACTTAAGTAACAGAAAACAAACTTTATTGAAACAATAAACTCTGTTACAGTATGGAACTGTTACCTCTCAGTGATGAACAATATCACGAGAGCTGCTAGGGTTATAATGAATAATCTTCTCGAATAATGATAACACTTATAGTGTAAACCCTATGTCTGTGTTTATATACTACACAGTTACAAGATAATCGCTAATTGATATGGAATATAATTCTGCTTCCTAAAATATATCAATCAGATATCTTTTCTTCCAAGTATTCCATT
This sequence comes from Apium graveolens, assembly GCF_009905375.1. Lineage (NCBI taxonomy): Eukaryota > Viridiplantae > Streptophyta > Magnoliopsida > Apiales > Apiaceae > Apium > Apium graveolens. The sequence goes on from NC_133655.1 coordinate 62,718,985, forward strand.
CTTTACAGAATTCCTTCTTCATGCATATCTCTTCTTATGTTTATCTTGATCTTCTTTCCTTTAATCAGCTACTGTCCTTATCTGATCGTCCTTCAGCACTTAAGTTCTGATATCTATCTTCTGATGATTATCTCCTGATAACATAAGTACTGATATCCTTAAGTCCTGACTTCCAGTATAAGTACTGATCAACAGTTAAGTACTAATTTATCCTGTTCAAGTAAGATCTGAAAGCTAAACATAAAACATATTAGCCATGACATTATCAAATATATCTAACAATCTCCCCCAACTTGTAAATTAGCATAATATACAAGTTTAACAGATATTTGATGATGTCAAAAACATTAAGTACAAATGCATGAGAATTAGACTAGATAACTACAACTTACAGTCCTTAAAGCTTTACCAATATTCAACTTCTGATAACAACTTCAGTCTGTATAAATATCAGAATTTAAGCAGTTGTAGATCTTCGACTTGGCTTCATTATTTTCTGATCTCTCTGATGTCAGGAGTTGTTCTGAGATAGTTCTTCAACAAACATTTCTCAGCATATCTGAGTTCATCAATCATTCTCCTAATGACATCTTTAAGCTCTGCAGTATCTTCACCAGTTTGAAAGATTGTAGCTCTGAGATCATTGATCTTTGCTTTTCTCAACTCCTGATCTAGTCTTATGACATAAGCTTTGTCAGACTCCAAATTGAATTCAAGTCCCTTAATACCAAGATATGTTTTGATCTGTGCAGTATTAGGCTTCATATCAACAATATCACCATTGTGATCTCTGTACTTTGAAACATATGTGCTGTCAGACTTAACAGAATAAAGCCTTTTCTGTCTCTGAATCTGTTCTTTTAAGTAGTTTGCCGCAGTCCCTGTTATTCTATCATCCACTTGAAGTAAGAAAAGTACATGCTCCAATTCTTCAAAATACTTCAATGGAATGGCATTTTGTCTTATATGATAAACCCTACCATTTGTCATGAAATACAACATGATGTATTCTTTCAAGTAGGTATGGTAAACCATCTGTACAGATTCCAGTTTATTCAATCTCTCAGGAGTTGCTCCAATACCCGGTTCACTCAAGGAAGTTGGATCATTGGTAGTGTTATGTACTCTTCTTTCATCAGCACTTCCCAATCTAGTTTTATCTCTTGCTTCCTTTCCAGTGACTACTCTTGCTTCAAAACCACTTGCAGTAGTCTTCAAAGATTGAGTCTGTTTTGCTTTAGTGAATCCTGGTAGGAGTGTCTTTGATCTATTTTCTGATATCAAGTTAACTTGAGCTATGTCAGAGGTTACTTGCTTCTTCTGAATATCAGAACTTACAATTTCTTGACTCTGAACAACTTGAGCCATGTCAGAGGTTATTTTAAGAACTTTTCTTGAAGTCAGAGCAAGATCATCCTTTATATCAGTAATTTCTTCTTCCTCAGGAGGTACATAAACCTTGATAGGTTCACCAACCTTTTCTTTACCCTTGGATCTTGGATCTATCTGTGGTTGTGATCTAGCCAATGTTGCTTCAGTATGTGTCCTTTCTTTGATCAAAATGCCTTTGAGTTTTGGAAGTGACTTTTTACCAGAAGCTTCAGATTTAGATGTGACTTTCTCTGATTTAAGTCTGGCTTCTTCTTCCTTTAAACATTCCAAGTCCATTCCTGGATTTTCTTGAAGAAATAACCGTCTTGACATTTCCTCATCAAGATCTAAAAGTTCATCAGAACTTAACTTTTTACCAGCAGCAGAACTTATTCTTTTCCCAGTATCAGAACTTGTCCTGTGACTAGCTTGTCTTGATGTAAACCTTATACCTTGACTATGACCGCTACCCATTCCAGAGTATCCTTGGTCATCATTTCCATCATCCTTTCCTTGCAGTGTCTTGTTAGTTTTTCATTTGGACTTAATTACCTTCTCCCCCTTTTTGGCATCAGCAGGTAGTAGAAGAGAGAGAAGCAATTCCACTGAGGATTGGATTTCAGTTAGTTGTGATTGCTGAGAAGCTTGATTTTTCAGAATTGCATCAATCTGAGCTTGTTGATGATCTTGAGTCTTCTCAATATAAGCAATCCTGTCAATGGTAGGTTGGAAGAACTTTTTCTTATCAATTTTCCAAACTTGTTCCTGTTTGATAAAGTTCTCCTGAATCTTGTGTAGCTCTGCATGAGTAGTTGAATGAAGACCTCGTAAATGTTTATTACTCAATGCAGTGACTCTAAGCTGAGTTTTGAAATCATCAGAATTTAACATTTCATCAGCTTTAGTCAAGTGCTCAGCAAGATGTTTTTCAGTTGGAACACATGAAACTGAGTTCCATTCCTTAGTCCACTCCTGACCTGAAGGAGTTTCACTCCAAGGTACTGGTGCTTCCCCGGTAATAAACTGCTTAACCAATTCAGACTTAGGAAGAGTCTGTTGAGGAGTATGTCCGGAAGGACCTGCTGCATCAGTATCTACAACATGAGCAGTTGGAGCAGCATCACCAGTATCTCCATCATGTGCATGATCAGAACTTACAGAATCAGTATCCTCTGATAAAACAACAGTGTGAGTTGCAATGGAGGCTTCAGCATCCTCTAATTGCTGATCAGATACTAAGTTCTGATCAACAGCCATATCCTGATGCTCACCTAAAGTCTGATCATCAGTATCTAGATGCAGAGAAGGTGTCTTAGATAATTCTGGAGTTTGAACAGCATCAGTAACAGGTGTTGGTGAAGGATTTGGTGCTGTTGGAGCTTCTAAGAGAAATACTTCAGACACAACCAAGTGTTGAACATCAATATCAGCACTTGTGCCTGGATCAACAGAAGACACAGAGGGTGTGTTAGCCTTTTCAGAAACAGCTTCCTGAGATGGAGTTGATGGAGAAGAAGTGACTGGAGCAAATTCCTTGTCTTGTGAGATCAGAGATTCCTGATCCCCTTCCTTAGCTGCTTCCTCTTCATCATCTGAAACTAGCCTTTGTGCCCTCTGTTTCTTGTACTTCTTTGTTGATTTGGATTCCTTGGGAGTTTCATCTGATACCACTTGTTAGGTCATACACATATTGTAGAGGGGGTGAATACAGTGTATAGTACACTCAAATCGAACTTTAAGAACTTAAGTAACAGAAAACAAACTTTATTGAAACAATAAACTCTGTTATAGTATGGAACTGTCATTCTTCTAAGCCGTTTGAGAAGCCTAGATCCCCCAATTCCAGAATCCTTCTGAGAAATCTCTTTCTCAGCTTCAGAAACAACAGGTTCTCTAGAAGGAACCGGTTCCTCAGAATCAGATTCATCTCTCAATGCAATCCTCCTTCTCTTTTGAGGTGTTTGAGGAACATTCTTTGTCCTCTTTGTCTTGGAAGATGAAGGCTTCACAGTAGGTGCTGAAGATGAAGGTTGAGCAGTCTGTGAAGTGGAGAGATAGGATTTGAGATATGTTCTGAGGGTAGGTTGAGTAGAATGAGTGGTAGGTGCTGAGGATGATGGTTGTGGGGTGTTTGTGGTTGGTTGGACATCAGAGTAAACAGATCTATAAGTATCAGGATCAGCATTTACTAGGATCTGTTTTACAGACTGAGGAATCTGTAATGGTCTAACCACTGTTTTCTTAGTATTAGCATTTACCAGATCATTAAAGTATCATTTTGCAACTCTAAAAGGTGGGGTTGAGGAACTGACTAATTGAGGTTCATCAGTACAAAAAGTATATAGAAGTTGACAGAATCTAGAAAAATAGATAATATTTCTATTTTCTGTCATCCTATCCCCAATAAAACCAATTATTCCAGTTGCAAAATCAAAATGAGTTTGATGAATAATAGCATACCCTATGTGCTGACTCAGAATTGGGATAGCATCAAAATTCTAACATTTGTTCCCAAAAGCTTTGGTGATGCAGTCAAAGAAGAAACTCCATTCTCTTCTGATATTAGCCCTTTTTAACTGCCCAAGCTTTGCCAAACTCTTTTCATATCCCAAATCAGCCATTAACTCCTGAAGTGCTGATTCCTCTGGAGTTAAAAAAGTACAATTTTCTGGGAGATGTAGAGCTTTGCGTATTGTACCAGGAGTGACTACATAAGATGAATCACCCAGTTCAAAAACAATACTGGGAGTGCCATGTTTACCACCATCATCAAAGTGCCCAGTCCGCCAAAACGTCAGAACTTGTTGACTCGAAAAGACTTCAGGCTGTGTTAATGCGTACCCAATCTCACTGTGTGCAAGAAGATCTTGCACAAAATGCAATTCAGATGGAGCTTCAGCATGATCAAGAATTGCAGCATAGTTGTTTGGAACAAACTTAGCTCCATCAATGATTAAATCCTTAGGTGCCATGTGAAAAATTGAGATTCAAAAGTGCCTGTTAGGTGTTTGATAAAATGTCTGTATGAAAAACCAACGTGAGAAGAAGGAGAGTAAGTAGAAAGAAAAAAAATATGAAGGAAATAAAAGATTAAAGAAATCCTTTCTCTGTTGTACTTATACTCTGAACAAAAATTTTACCGTTGGACACCTGTCAGACATGCAGTAATAACGGACAGTTATTGGGCTCGAGAAAACAGGAATCATTACTTACCCATTTGCCTAGTTTCAAGGAAAAACCGTTCCATTTATCAAGAGAAACAGTTTTAATTCAAAATTTAAACCGTTATCACAGATTGAATTATTTTTCACTACATCATTAATATTCTGAAAATAAATCACATGAAAATGACCAAGATAAATTAGATAAGTAAGTGCTGAAAACGAATCAGAACTTAATATAAAACAAAATTTATATGGTCATCAGAATATCAATCAGGATTTATCAACACAAGATAAAATAACTCAGAGACAAAATCTTGAAGTAAAAACAACTTTCATTAATATATCAAGACAATACATTCATGAAATGGAAATTACATCAATACTTATACAAGATTTTCCCTAAGCTTCTAAACCTAACATCAACAGCCTTAGTCCTAGCTAAGAAGCCTGACAAAGCTGATGATGAAGAAAAACAGGAAGAAGATGAGATTAAGTCATCTTCTTCTTCCTACTCTCGACAAACAGAATGGCGAGTCGGATGATTCGCTCTTGCTGGCGAAGACGATGAAGATGAAGTTCTCTTCGAACGGCCACCAGATCACGTTTGATAACCTCTGGAAATTGAATCCAGAGATTGTGAGGAATGTTGGTGATAGGGTATGGAGTTGGAATTCCATTCAAAAAGACATGCACAGTCTCATCACCATAATTGTAGAACCAGCCAAATGCAGCCATTTGTGATGATAAATGAAAAACGAGAGTGAGTTTGTGATAAAAGTGTGATGGGAAGGCTGATGTGAAGTGGTTGCTTATATAGGCAAGAGAATGCCAGAAGACGCAAAGAAATTGAATGCTGACAGGTAGAATTAATTCTACCTCGTCTCCCTAGACTTTGAAAAAGAATAACATTCATTGGAAAGAGTTAACATGGTTTAAAACGCACAAGAAACAAGTAACAGTGGACTGTTCAAGTACGAATACCATTAATCCTAATCATAGTGACTATTAATCTTCCACTTCAATATATTCTAGTTCGAACTGAGACTGTTACCAAATTTTATTCACAGATAAGCCAAGTAAAGGATTAGACTGAGAAATCAGAACTTAGACCTATACCAGAACTTAACAGTCATCAGAACATAATTTCTTAACTCGAAAGAGGAATGCCCATCTTAGTAAATCCTCATACAAGTTCTGAGTTATAGACTTCAGAACTTAATCATCAGAACGTGTAACTAGAACTTGTCCTCAGAATTTGTGCAAAGTGACACAGTGACTGTTTATCTAAAATAACATTGACCACCACAGTAATTTTCATCATTCATATGGAGTGATTAGTGTGTGTATTAAGCTAAATAACAGACAAAGAGTAAAGTCTGATTTACTTCAGTACATCTTAGAAATAAGGCATAATTAAAATTTTGCTAAAGAGCTGTCATTATCCTGAAACCTACTGATGAATGAGGTCATGCATGAGTCCACCTCAACTGTTTTGTGCTAATTTTATGCATCTTTTCAAATTCTATTTTACAGTGGCTTCTCAGTGTAAGTGAGTCACGACTGCGTATCAGAATTTATGCTTTTATCAGTGTATTTCTCCAGTAATCATAGAGTGTGAAAAGTCACCAAGAAAATATTTTGCTTTTCTAATGCATATTTACTTAATACCAGCAATGCACTTGGGTCGTCCCTTCCATATTTTTACTCTAGATCTCAAAGGAGTACCTGATGTTATTCTTTGATTCTTTTTCTTTTTCTTTTGATAAGTGAGGTTTATCAGCACTTAGTACATTCAGCAGTTATACTAGAATCAGAACTTAACACATGAGTAACATTATTCTAATTTGTGACTTAGTAATAAGATAAACAAAGTAAACTCAACTAAGCTCAATTATCAGAATTTGCTTGTGTCATAAGATTTCCACAGAAATAATTACTTCTTACATGGAATCATTTGTTTATTGAAGACTACTAGGTCAGTATCTAGCACAGTTATCCTCATAGGATTGAATAATTACTTAAACAGACATATCACTTATCAGAGTTGAGAAATATATATCAGACAACAGTCAGTACTTAAAAACATTTATCAATTAAGCACAGAATACACAATGAGATTAATTCTGTAAATACTGAGCATAAAGTCTGATAACACAGAACAAGACTAAGCAGATTTAGAGAAAGAACCTGAAACCATTCCAAGTTCATTTACCAATCTTGTAAAGTAGCTTCACACAGTGGTTTTGTGAAGATATCTGCTAGTTGTTGATCTGTGGAAACAAAATGCAATTCCACTGGACCTTCATCCACATGTTCCCTGATGAAGTGGTACCTGATGCTGATGTGCTTTGTCATAGAGTGTTGAACTGGATTACCTGTCATAGCAATAGCACTTTGATTATCACAGTAAATAGGGATTTTGAAATATGTTAACCCATAATCCAGTAACTGATTCTTCATCCAAAAAATCTGTGCACAACAGCTTCCTGCAGCAATATACTCTGCTTCTGCAGTTGATGTGGAAATTGACTTTTGTTTCTTGCTGAACCAAGAAACCAATCTGCGTCCAAGAAATTGGCAGCTTCCACTTGTGCTTTTCCTGTCAATTTTGCAGCCTGCAAAATCTGCATCTGAGTAACCTATTAGTTTAAAGTCTGATTCTCTAGGATACCACAATCCCAGATCAGCTGTTCCTTTAAGATATTTAAAGATTCTTTTCACAGCTGTTAAGTGAGGTTCTCTTGGATCTACTTGAAATCTTGCACGAAGACAGGTAGCATACATGATATCAGGTCTACTAGCAGTTAGATAGAGTAGAGAGCCAATCATACCTCTGTAGTCAGTAATATCTACTGATTTACCAGTATATTTATCCAGTTTTGTTGCAGTGGACATGAGAGTGGATGCACTTGAACAATCTTGCATTCCAAATTTCTTCAGCAAGTTTCTGGTGTACTTAGATTGACAAATGAAAGTGCCTTCTTTATTCTGCTTGACTTGAAGGCTCAGAAAGTAGCTAAGTTCTCCCATCATACTCATCTGATATCTTGACTGCATCAGTTTGGCAAACTTCTTGCAAAGTCTGTCATTTGTAGATCCAAAGATGATATCATCAACATAAATCTGGACAAGAAGTAGGTCCTTTCCATGGTTGAGATAAAAAAGTGTTTTGTCTATTGTTCCTCTGTTGAATCCACTTTCCAGAAGAAACTGAGCTAAAGTCTCATACCATGCTCTAGGAGCTTGCTTAAGTCCATAAAGTGCTTTATCAAGCCTGTAGACATAATCTGGATGTTTGGTATCTACAAATCCTGGAGGTTGTTCAACATATACCTCCTCCTCCAATTCTCCATTGAGAAAAGCACTTTTCACATCCATTTAAAAGATAGTAAACTTTTTGTGAGCAGCATAAGCCAAAAATATCCTTATGGCTTCTAACCTAGAAACTGGTGCAAATGTTTCATCATAATCAATTCCTTCATGTTGAGAATATCCTTTTGCAACCAGCCTTGCCTTATTCCTTGTAATTATGCCATTACTGTCAGTTTTGTTTCTGAATACCCATTTTGTACCAACAACAGATCTATTCTTTGGTCTTGGCACTAGGGTCCAGACTTTATTTCTTTCAAATTCATTTTACTCTTCCTACATTGCTTGCACCCAATCAGCATCTTGAAGAGCTTCTTCAACTTTCTTTGGCTCAGTCTGAGAGAGAAAAGAATTTTAGAGACATTCATTTGAAGTACCTGTTCTAGTTCTGACACCTGCATCAGGATTTCCAATTATCAAATCAGGTGTATGTGATTTTGTCCACTTCCTTGCAGATGGAAGGTTGTCTCTAGAACTGGATGCTCCCCCATGATCCATGCTATCTTCATTTTCATTTTCTGATGCTCCCCCTGAAACTATGCTCTCTGAGTTGGATTCTTCAATATTTAGATTTTCAGCACTATCAGAACTTGGCTTATCAGAACTTGACGAATCAGAACTTGAAGAGCCAAATGCATGTTCTGATGTTTCTTGAGATGAGGTAGGATCTTGAGTATGCTCCCCCTGCATAGGTGCATCTTCCTTTGACGTAGTTACCACAGTTTCAATAACATCAGAGTTTAATCCATCAGAGTTTACAGTATCAGGACTTAGACTGTCAGGATTTTCAGTATCAGAATTTGAGTCTTCATTTTCAAATCTCAGCTGATCATGGTCAATGAAATCTTCAAGACCAGTAATCTTCTTGTCATCAAAAGAGACATTGATAGATTCCATGACCACTTTTGTTCTCAAATTATAGACTCTAAAGGCTTTTGTGGAAAGTGGATATCCAACAAAGATTCCTTCATCAGCTTTTAGATCAAACTTTGATAGCTGTTTAGGATGAGTCTTGAGAACAAAACACTTGCATCCAAATACATGAAAATATTTCAGATTTGGCTTCTTTTTCTTCACAATCTCATATGGTGTTTTTCCATGCTTGTTAATGAGTGTTGCATTTTGAGTAAAACAAGCAGTCTGCATAGCTTCAGCCCAGAAATAGGTTGGAAGCTTCGCTTCTTCAAGCATTGTATGTGCAGCTTCAATGAGAGTCCTATTCTTTCTTTCAACAACTCCATTCTGCTGTGGAGTTCCGGGAGCAGAAAATTCCTGCTTTATTCCATGGTTTTTGCAGAACTCTTCCATTATCAAATTCTTGAACTCAGTGCCATTATCACTCCTTAAAATTTTCACAGAATCTTTGACCATTTTATCCAGCTGTTTGACATGATCAATCAAGATAGATGCAGTTTCACTTTTTGTGTCCAAGAAATACACCCATGTGTATCTGGTGAACTCATCCACTATGACCAACGCATACTTCTTCTTTGCAATAGACATGACATTTACTGGACCAAATAGATCAACATGTAGTAGATGATAAGGCTCAAGAATTGATGATTCAGTCTTGCTCTTGAATGAAGATTTTCTTTGTTTGGCTTTCTGACAGGAATCACAAAGACCATCAGGAGCAAATACTGACTTTGGCAGTCCTCTCACAAGATTTTTCTTGACCAGTTCATTTATATTGTTGAAATTTAAATGAGAGAGTTTCTTATGCCAATTCCAGCTTTCTTCAATTGATGCTCTACTCATCAGACAGATTGCAGAACCATCAGTACTTGTTGAAAGCTTAGCTTCATAAATGTTACCACACCTGTATCCTTTCAGAACAATTTTGCATTTAGATTTACTCACAATTTCACAGTGTTCTTCAAAGAAATCAACATGATAACCTCTGTCACAGATTTGACTTATACTCAGTAGGTTGTGTTTAAGTCCTGAGACTAGAGCTACTTCTTTAATTATGACATTTCCAAGATTGATATTTCCATATCCCAATGTTTTTCCAATGTTGCCATCTCCATAAGAATCACTTGGGCCAGCTTTCTCCACAAAGTCTGATAGCAGGGCCTTATTTCCAGTCATATGTCCTGAACATCCACTGTCCAGAACTAGAATATTTTTCCTGTTGCCCTGCAATCACAAAGACCACTAATTATTAGTTTTAAGGACCCAGACTTGCTTGGATCCTTCGGCCTTTTTAAGTTTGTTAACATTTGCAGCGGATTTAGCATCAGAGTTTATGTTAACATTTTTCTTATCAGAACTTACACTATCAGACTTTGAATCAGAATTTACACTAGAAGGAACAATGGAAACTTTCTTCAAAGAAGGTTTTATTTGATAATAATCATAGTACAAGCTATGATATTCCTTACAAGTATAAATGGAATGCCATAAACTACCACAATGAAAATAAGGATTTTGTGGTTTGTATCTAACAGACTGACTCTTAACTCCTGATTTTGAAGGTAAGGAGTTAATATTCTTATTCTTCCTGCAAAAAGAAGCCAAATGATTAGAACTTCCACAGTTATGACATGTTTTCCTTGAAGCATCAGGAACAGGTTTATAATTATTGCTTTTATTCACACCTTCCTTTCCATTCCTATTTTTCCTAGGTGATTTTACCTTGTTTGCATTCTTAACATATTTCAGCTTATGCTTAAGCTGCTTCTTTGTCATTAAGCCTATGTTCACTTTAGCTGTCTTTTCTTGTTTTAGTTTGTCAGAAGTTAATTCCTTTGTAACTTCTGATTTCTCATTTTCAGACTTTACAGTTACAAAATTAACAGGTTTTAACTTTGGCTTTTGCTTATTAACAGGCTTAATTTCTTCAGTTCCTTTATCATTCTTATCTTCTCCATAACCTAAGCCCTCTTTCCAGTTTCCACTACTTAGCAAATTTTGAGTTGTTTTGCCAGAGTTAGTCCAAGTCCTGATAATCTCTCTTTCCTTTTCTAACTCAGTTTTTAGAGATTCATTCATTTTTAGCACTTCATCCCTAACATAAAAAGCATCATCTCTATCCTTCTGAGTTTGATGGAACATGACTAACTCTTTTTCTAAGAAATCATTTCTTTTCTTAAATACAAGATTTTCAGAAGTTAATCTTTCACATGTTAAAGTTTGATCTCTATAACTAACAAACATGGTTTTAATCTTCAAGATCATACTCTTTATCAACCAATGACAAATCATTCAAAAGTTTGACAAATCTATCATATAAATCATTCAATGACTCATTAGTCTTTGAGTCAAAGTGTTCATACTCTTGAGTGAGTATTGTCTTCCTGTTCTTCTTAATTGTCTCCGTTCCCTGACACCTTGTTTCCAGAGCATCCCATATCTCCTTAGCAGTCTTGCAGTTGATTACCCTGTTTGACATTACATTATCAATGACACTATGCAGTAAGTGTCGTACCTTGGCATCCTTAGCAATTGATGCTATATCTTCAGCAGTATAATCACTCTTCTCCTTTGGTACGATCTTTGCTGCTTCACCTGCAACTGCAACAGCGAGCTTGGTTGGTTTGTGAGGGCCTTCCTTGATTCTATCAAGGTATTCTGCATCTGTTGCTTCCAGGAACATGGTCATCCTTACCTTCCATATGGGATATTCAGATGGTCTCAGTATGGGAACTCTGATGGTCTCATACCGACTCTGAATTTGTGTCTTTGGTGGTTCCTCAGTTTTGGTAGGCTTAGTTGGAGCTTCTGTGTCCGACATGATTGTGTTTGGATCTTTAACTGTATGTGTGTTTACAGATAGGCTCTGATACCACTTGTTAGGTCACACACACACTGTAGAGGGGGTGAATACAGTGTATAGTACACTCAAATCGAACTTTAAGAACTTAAGTAACAGAAAATAAACTTTATTGAAACAATAAACTCTGTTACAGTATGGAACTGTTACCTCTCAGTGATGAACAATATCACGAGAGCTGCTAGGGTTACAATGAATAATCTTCTCGAATAATGATAACACTTATAGTGTAAACCCTATGTCTGTTTTTATATACTACACAGTTACAAGATAATCGCTAATTGATATGGAATATAATTCTGCTTCCTAAAATATATCAATCAGATATCTTTTCTTCCAAGTATTTCATTCTTTACAGAATTCCTTCTTCATGCATATCTCTTCTTATGTTTATCTTGATCTTCTTTCCTTTAATCAGCTATTGTCCTTATCTGATCGACCTTCAACACTTAAGTTCTGATATCTATCTTCTGATGATTATCTCCTGATAACATAAGTACTGATATCTTTAAGTCCTGACTTCCAGTATAAGTACTGATCAACAGTTAAGTACTGATTTATCCTGTTCAAGTAAGATCTGAAAGCTAAACATAAAACATATTAGCCATGATATTATCAAATATATCTAACACCTGTTTAGGCTTTTATTGGCCAAAAATGATGGCTGATGCCAAAGAGTATGTGAAGAAGTGTGACCGCTGTCAGAAGCATGCGCATGTCATTAGACAACCCCCCGAAATGCTAACCTCCATCATCTCACCTATCCCTTTTGCTATGTGGGGAATGGATATACTTGGACCTTTCCCCATGGCCACGACACAAAGAAAGTTCCTGATTGTAGCCATTGATTATTTTACTAAATGGATTGAAGCCAAGCCATTGGCCAAAATCACAACTAAGCAGGTTGCACAATTCATGTGGGAAAACATCATGTGCTGGTATGGAATTCCCTGTATTCTGGTTACCGATAATGGAACACAGTTCAATAATGAAGAATTCAAGAAATATTATGAAGAGAATGAGATCGAGTTACGATTTACCTCTGTGGCTCATCCAAAAGCTAATGGGCAAGTGGAAGTGGCAAATCGAATAATCCTGAATGGACTAAAGAAGAGGATTGAGAAATCCAGGAATAATTGGGTGGATGAAATACTACCGATACTTTGGACTTACAGAACTACTTGTAGAGTCACTACCGGAGCCACTCCCTTCATGTTGGCATATGGGGCAGAAGCAGTTGTCCCTGTAGAAATATCACACTCATCTCCCCGAATCCAGGCTTTTAATATTGAGGAAAATGAGGAGGGGCAAAGATTAGCCTTGGACTTAATCGATGAGGTACGGGATGAAGCACATGCGAAGATAGTGAATTATCAGAAGAAAGCTTCGTTCTATTACAACCTAAGGGTTAAGGAAAGGTTCTTCAAGCAAGGAGATTTAGTCCTTTGAAAAGTGGAAGCCTCTGGAGTAGGGCAGAATGGAAAGCTTGACCCAAATTGGAAAGGGCCATATAAGGTTAAGAGCGTTCAAGGAAGAGGAACCTACAAGTTAGAGAATGGTTTTGAAGTCCCGAGAACTTGTTATGCACAAAACCTGAAAATTTACTATGTGTAAAGTGGTTAAGCACGATTCTCACTTGTCAAGATGATAATTAGGTTGAAAAGCACCTTGAAGCTTTGCTTGCGTAGGATTTTATATTCTAATTCCAGTAATATCTACATTGATGATTCATTATTGTTAAGGGTCGAACCCATGATATGTAAGGTTTTGGAAAACCAGACTTCATATTAATGGATTTGAAATTATTTAGACCTTTGGATATTTAAGTTGTGATAATACTTTATGTGATCTTAACAAAGATCATGCTTTGATCATTGAAAGAAGAAGACTTCAAGAGTTCTTCTATTATAAAGAGTTCTTGTTGCACAAAGGGCTAAGTAGCTCAGGTCATTTAACATTAAAAGCATAATAAGTGCTGGAAAGTTAAAGGAGAAAGATATGAAGAAGAAAGCAGCATAAATAAACCCCAAAGGGTAATAAGTTCTGAATACAAATAAAGTTCAACAATAAGTTATGAATAAAATTACAAACTAGAAACACTAATCCTCCATGCGGGAGCCTTCATTCCCTTGCTCCTTATCGGCACCTTCTTTCTCAGCATCCTTCGCGGGAGAAGCAGGAGGAGAGGCAGTGCTGGGATCCAGAATACGATCATCAGGCGAGGGAGAGTTGAAGAGAGCATCCAAGCTATCCTCAGTCTCTGGCTGCTCAGGACTTATAAAGTCCTTATGATCTACTAGGCCAGGATGCTTCTCCGAGACCGCCTTCACAGCTGCATCTCATCCCTGGGTAAACTGCAAAGATTAAAGACCCTCATCATGGATTTCCATGAGATTCTTGAATTTATCAGAATCCATGTAATCATCAATGAGTTTTTCCTTATCACTCCTAAGTTTCACCAGCTCAAGATGAGCCTTAGACAGCTCCTCCTTCTTTGTGTCCAGCTTCTTCTCCAGGACCTTAGCTCTCTCCTCCCATTTCTTCATCTCTTTTTCAAACTCATCAGAGTTCCCCTTCCAAGACCTAGCCTGATGGAGGGCCGCCTAGAAGTATGTGTTACTCTGCACAAAGAAACATGAGTTAACACCAGTTCATTAAAAAACAAGAAAGTTGGAATTTAAAAAGAAAGGAGTAGTATGTTACCGCAACTTGGGCCTGAGAACCCAAAAGCTCGATGGTCTCAATGTCACTCCCCGTGACGATGTCAATGAAGTCGTAGGGAGTGATGGAATGGTACGACCAATCCTTGGCATGTTTGGTGGATCTAACCACCGTATCACTTCTCCTAAAGCCCCAGTTAGGCCTAAAGGAGTGCGCCTTAAGTGGAGGATCCACATCATCCCCCAGCTCCACAACAGGGACGTGGGGCCTAAGGAAGGTGGGAGCATCAGGCTTGCCCCTGGGGTCTCTGTTCAGCTTGGCCCTCTTTTGGCGGCCAGATTCCCCCTCCTTAGGCATGTTGATATTGTTAATGGCCTCACAAGCTGAAAGAAAGAGAAGAAAAGTATTAAAATTCTAGAAATAATAGAGTTACAATAAAAGAAGGAGTAAAATAGATGCGCAGGTAGAGTTACCCTTATCACTGGCATGAGAAAGTCCAACTTTCTTCAATGAGAACTCCTCTAAAAGAGTCCAAGTATCTGTTTTTCCGTCATCTGAAATGAGGGCTTGATAGGCCACCTCCTCCTCATCAGTTAACCTGATGCTACCAGGACTCCCATCTAACACTTTGCAAAAGGGCCTACAGAAGAGTGTGGCCCAATCACCCCCAGCCCAGGTCAGCCTAAGAAACTCATCCCTCCATTTAGGGTTGTTCTCGACTATAGAGTTGCTATAAAAAATATGGGGAATTTTGGGTCGTTAACGAATTAAAACCCAGCCCGGTTGACCCATGGAACTGTTATAAAATTGAAAAACTTTCCTAAAGACAGCTACGGAAAGTGGAAAATTGTTTCTAAGAAACATAACCATAAAATAGATAATATTCCTCCATGCATTAGGAGGGAGTTGACAAGGGTTAATTTTTACGTCTGCAAGTAAATGAGGAATAAATTCGTGAACGGGGAACCTAAGACCCGTGGTCAGGGCTCCTCGATAAATAAACAGAGTGTCCCCTTCCCAGCTATATGTCCTATCCCCAGGGGTGGCTGGGTAATCCTAAGATAGGGTGGAAGTTTATACATGGTGTTCATGGACTCAATTCTACCATCCAACTCGTGAAAAGTGTTACCATGGTTATATAAATCTAATTCAGATAAAGAGGGATATTCATCGCCTCTAGAGTTTATCATATCTATTAAAGAAGTGTACGGAGATTGGATTTGAATGGCAGTACCTCTCTTGGAAGTGTTCATCTTCCCCAAACGAGCTAGATCACGATCCGCCATTGATATTCTTCGGATTAAGGCTTGAAACCCAGAAAAACTAGAAGGTGGTGGAGCTATGGTGGCTGAGGTCGCCGGAAATTGCCTTTCTAAGAGAGGAAGCTTGAGAGATATTTGAGAGATTATTTGAGAGAAAAGTTGAGAAATGAGAAGTGAAGTAAGGATTCTCGCTTCTCACTTCTCTTTTATAGGCGAAAAGCTCGGAATACGAGGGGTTTTTAGGCCCATACAGGCAGGCCCAATTTGAGGAAAGCCCACCATAGGGAAGTTTCAGGGGTATTCTAGAAACAGGAATGGAAACTGAAGAGTAAAAAATTGACCAAAATTTTGAAGAAATGGTTCGATCAGAGTCCTGATCGACAAAAGGTAGGAACCCTGATAGATATTTCATTTGATTTAAAGGGTAAAAAGCCACTTAGTTCGATCAGAGTCCTTATCGACAAAGGGAAGAACCCTGATCAATATTTCATTCGATCTAAAGGGTAAAAAGCCACTTAGTTCGATCAGAGTCCTGATCGACAAAGGGAAGAACCCTGATCGATATTTCATTCAATCTAAAGGGTAAAAAGCCACTTAGTTCGATCAGAGTCCTGATCGACAAAAGGAAGAACCCTGATCGTTATTTCATTCGATCTAAAGGGTAAAAAGCCACTTATTCGATCAGAATCCTGATCGAAAAAGGAAAAATTCCTGATCTATATGTCATTCAATTATAAGGGTAGAAAGTTACTTAGTTCGATCAGAGTCCTAATCGAAAAAGCATAAATCCTGATTGAAGATTCCATCGATTAGAGTGGTGCATTGTAAGCTAGTTCGATCAGGATCCTGATCGATTTCGGTCAGGAATCCTGATCGATTTTGCATAAATCCTGATCGAAGATTCCATCGATTAAAGTGGTGCATTGTAAGCTAGTTCGATCAGGATCCTGATCGATTCCGGTCAGGATTCCTGATCGATTTTACACAGATCCTGATCGAAGATTCCATCGACCAGAGTGACAATATGACAGTAAGTTCGATCAGGATCCTGGTCGATTTCGACCAAGACTCCTGATCGATTTTAAGCCATAAATTGAGGAAAAATCCCAGAAATAAAGGGAAAATTCCAGAAAATTAAGGATAAATCCCAGAATTAAGGGAAAATTCCTGAAAATTAAGGATAAATCCCAGAATTAAGGGAAAAATCCAGAAAATTAAGGGGAAAATCCCAGAAATTAAGGGAAATTCTAGAAAATTAAGGAAAATTTCCTGTAAATCCTAGAAGTTAAGGGGAAATTCCTGGAAATTAAGAAAGTTCCTAAATAATAGGGACAAAAGTAAATCGTTGTAAATGTGTAGGTCGCTCCACACTTTACGTGAAAAGGATACTCTGTAAGGGAACGAATGAACTTAACTTCTGCGAAACCTAGTTAATGTTTCCCAAAAGTTGGGGGGCAAATGATAGGGAATAAATAAATCTCGATTATGTAATTAATATTGTATTAATTACACATGATTGGGACTACAAGGCCCAATAAGAAGATGTATGACATTCAGACCAAAAAGGTTAACAAAGTGATCAGGCCTGATGGACCAGATCAGGCCTGATGGAACGAAGAAGGCCCAAAACCCTGAATATCAATTAATTTCGTAATTAATTAATAAGGGAGAAAAACAGATATTAAGATGAGTCCTGGTGGGGATATAAATCCTTGTAGATTGGCCTCCAAGGAACCCCATGGGATAAGGAATCATGTTCCTACTTCCTAGGACTCCAAAGTCCATTCTAATTCCAAGACTTGTCCACCAAGTCTCCGAACCCAAGTCTAATTCAAGGACTCCCAACATCTATATAATGGGCCTCACCCCACAAATCAGACCTACATTTTTTGGCTTGATTCTCTAATTCACAGAGATACGTAGGCATCTCGTAAAGGCAGAGTTAAGCTACGAAACACGAGAGCAGCCATTAAAGGCCTTGAGCTCCCGAACCTTAGCAATAAGCACAACAATTAATATACTCTAGTTTTTTTATCCATAACATATATATATCAGTTTTATTCGAATATATTCATCGTAAAATAGACTAACTTATATATGTTTATAAAATTATAACTTATATACGTAAAATAGACTAATTTATTTTTTAAAAAAATAAAATTGATTAAAAAGTTAATATAATATTTTTTTCAATTAAAGATATTAGATTATAATCAAATTTATTTTTATGATTTAAATATTATTTTTAAGGTGGAAATCATGGTGTCGGGTTTAAGAAAAGTCTCTCAAATAATATTATCACGAAAGGTGTGTGATTGTAGCTAGAAGTTTTGTTACAAATATATAATACAAAAAATGATCAAATTGAATAATAGCCTAAATTAATTATTGTGGGAAATAAATTAAAGTGTAAAAAAATGCATAGATATATATTATATCCAGATTTAAAAAAAATTGACACATCTCTTATTCTTTATCAGGCTTCCGTACCAAGAAGTTTCAATTTTCATATTCTACTGCAATTACAAAGTAACCATCACTTCAATCGTAAATGGAGGTAATATGGTTACTCACCATGCTTATTTTTTCACTTCCTCTTCTTCATGTTCCATTGTATCATTAATTTTTAATTACATATGGTATTGCATATGATAGTTATATGTTTATCTTTAGGTTTGTTGAAGAGTAGTTATAATTTTGAATAAGTCATTGTTCAAATCGATTTCATTCATCCATGCATTTTATTCATAACATAAAAATTAAATAGATTTTAATCAAACATATAATGAATTAACATTTAAAGATGAAAATGAAGCATTATAAATCATAATGACAAATTGGGATTAAGTCTGAGTGAAAGTATATTTACTATCAAATGTTAAAATCATACATTTGAGCAATTCATAAAAAAATTACACGCACAATACACATGTTGCAGTCCAAAGTATACTTATAATACACATCCAATGTCTATATCATCTTCATAGGTGTTTGATAAATCGAGTTTAGAATAAAAAGATTTAACTGCTACAACACTGCTAGTTGTTCTAATTTACATGCAAAGTGTTTAACATTCAGACTGCAACAATTGAGTACCATATGACAACGTTCTATGAGCTTGCAGCGGGGGATTTGGAGAAGAACAAAACAAAAAATGGGCAAGAGGAAGATGTAAATGATAATTTTTTGCATTTGAGAGACTAATGTATCATTAAATCTATCCCAAAATTCTTTACAGTACCGAAATCTTATTTTTTATTCTTCCATGTAGATGAATATTGCATGCTTAAATGTTACATGATTCATCGTTAATCTCGATCCTTGTAAAGAAGATTTTTGTTGGTAATAATAAGTAGCCTACATATTTTTTAGCTCTCAGACCTTACTCGAATCTGTTAGTGTTTGCAAATGATATAATATGTGATACGTATTGTATTGTGTATTTTGAATAGAATATACCCGGGACAATAACTTCCAATTTTAAATCCAGCATTCCCAGAATATATTGGATGTAACTCCTAACTAGTCCTAAAAGTAAGGTATATTTTAGATGCAAAAATAATACTGTGATGCATATTGTATCTCTATTGTATGAATGCAAAATGACTGGTGGAAGCATAGTTCAGGTTGAATATAAAGGTTCTTATAATTTCGGGATTACTCTTTTTTGTGACCTGGGAGCAGAAGTTCAGTACACTGTCCCGGAGAATTCAAATAATGATACCGTACGCCATCAAGGTAAATTGAAAAATAGATAGCGTTAAAAGATTCTTGTACTTGCTATAGAAAATTATGGTTACTAATGACGTTTGACCTTAATATGGAATATCAAATACAGTAAATGGAACTGGCTGGAAGTTCATATCCGTTGCTTCATTATATGCAATTTCTGATGGAGAATTTGTCAGTAATTTATCTGATATAGTAATACTTTCATATATAATTATGTTGTTTGCTTTATACCTTAAAATTGCAAAGTAAACTATGATATCAACATTCGTCTTGCAGCAGTAAACTATTTTTTTGAATGATTAACATTCTTATTCTAATCAAATATTTAGGATATATCAGAACCTTTCTATTAGATATGATTTGATGATATCAGTATTTCGCTATCAAAGTTTGCTATCTGTACTTGATATCAGAGTTTAACAAAGATGACGTCATCAATATTGATTGATCAGTACTTGCCATCGGTATTTGTTCATATCAGTATTTGTCAAGCTGGAAATCAGGAAATATCACAAGAGGATATATTTTCAGATATATGTCGGTGTAGGACTTTACTTATTGTAGCAATCAATAGATGGATATGTATTAGGATTCCTTATTCAATTGTAACATATCATCTAGATTTATTATGTAGCTGTACAGTATATAAGCACAGGTTAGGTTAATGCTATATGTGTTTGAGATTAATATATCATACACATAACCTAACAGCTCTCAAGGATATCTGTTCATCCTTTCAGAGAGTATTGTAATCAATTTTTATTCATTAATATAAAAATTGTTCATTCAGTTGAGTTCTTGTTGTGAATATGTTGTGTACTTGATGATTTCATTAACAAAACACCTTAGTAGATTTTACTTAGTGAAAAATGTAGCACTTGACGGATAAGGAATATAGTCCCGACGGATGACTCAATATAGTCCCGATGGATGATGATCAATTATCAATCGAGTGAGCAACTTGTGTAATAATGAGTCTGTAGCACATTTCTGCATACACCTTATTTAGTTTCTGTAGTAGCACTCAAGTCATGTTGACTTTAATTAGATATGCAGAATAGGTTGATTAATTGTACATAGATGATATCTTATAATTCTGCATAAATGAAATGAAGTCAAGTGCCAGATAGCTACCCGACGGATAAACAACAATGCCACTCGACGGATGATAAACAAGGCAACCCGACGGATGAACATGTACCCAACGGATAATCAATTCAAACATCAGTTGATAGTGACAACACAGTCACATGCGTCGAGTGTATGCAAAAAGAATGTGGAAGCCCATTCAACTGGGTTTTAGAGAACAAAGAAGCATTGCCATTTCCATGTTATTATGAGGATATTCAAAGATGCTGGAACAGAGTAATGAAGCAGCATAGTATTAGACTTGATAGGTTTTGTTTTATTATCTTATCTTATTACTTTGTAATCTTAGTCATATATAAACCAAGAAGTAGCAAATAGAATAACAAGAACACTAAGCAAGAAATTCTGTGAGAAACATTTGTAAGCTGTATTTTTAGCATTTCTCTGCGAACTTAGTTGTTCATATTTGTAAGCAGTTGTGAGCAAATCTTGTTACACAGAGTTCTCTTGATATAATATATATCTCTAGTGGATACATTCAAATCCACCAAAAAGTTTTTAAAGACTTGTGTTTTGATTCATTCCAAGTTATTATTCCGCACTTTGCAAATCAATTCCCACAGATATATATTTTAAGTTAGAACACTTTTAAACCAAGAAAAAGTTTCAAGAATTCCATTCAACCCCCCTTCTGTAATTCTTGTTGCATTGTTAGGGACTAATAATTGGTATCAGAGCAAGCTCTTGATAAACAAAGAGTTTAAAGATCACAACAAAACAGCAAGATGAACAAGAAGGATGTTAGAGTCAAGATTCCTATTCTGGATAAAGATAATTACCATCATTGGAAGGTAAAAATGCATCTCCATTTACTTTCTCAAGATGAGGCCTATGTAGATTGCATAGAGAGAGGCCCTCATGTACCAATGAGAGCTGCAACTGGAAATAAGCCATCAATCCCCGAGCCAAGGCATGAATGGTCTGATCCTGATATTGAACAAGTCAGGAAAGATAAGAAAGCCATGAATATCCTGTTTAATGGAGTTGATGGTGACATGTTTGACAACATCATCAATTACAAAACTACCAAGGAAGTTTGGGATACTATACAGATTATCCGTGATGGCACTGAGCAAGTAAGGGAAAATAAGATGCAGCTACTCATTTAGCAATATGAAAAATGTACAACGGATATCCCTTATCCGTCAAATGTCTCTGCACAACTTCAAATTTCATCAATTATTTCAAGTGCAGAAGACTTAGTGGTAGTACAACCACTCTTAGGATTGAGGGAAAAGAGTGTTATGAGTGAGAGTCTGGGTTGCTCTCAGGAAAAAGGAGAGGAAAAGAGTGAAAATATGCAATCCAGTTCTTCAGGATTGGCAAAAGAGAGTGTATGGAGTCCCACCTTAGATGGTGAAGGTGAGGGTGTGAGGGTGGGGAGCCAAGGTGAGACCTTTTTTGTGTATATGTTGTGTACTTGATGATTTCATCAACAAAACACCTTGGTAGACTTTACTTAGTGAAAAATGTAGCACTAGACGGATAAGGATTATAGTCCCGACGGATGACTAAATATAGTCCCGACGGATGATGTTTTATTATCATCGAGTGAGTAGCTTATGTAACAATAAGTCTGTAACACATTTCTGCATACACATTGTTTAGATTCTGTAAGTAGCACTCAAGTCATGTTGACTTTAACTAGATATGCAGAATAGGTTGATTAATTTTACATAGATGATGTCTTGTAATCCTGCATAAATGAAATGAAGTCAAGTGCCAGATTGCTACCCGGAGGATAAACAACAATGCCATTCGACGGATGATCAACTAGACAACCTGACGGATGATCATGAACTCGACGGATGATCATGAACCCGACGGATAAAGAATTCAAACATCTGTTGACTGTGACAACACAGTCACATGCGTCAAGTGTATGCAAATGGAATGTGGAAGCCTATTCAACTGGGTTTTAGAGAACAAAAAAGCATTGCCATTTCCATGCTATTATGAAGATATTCAAAGATGCTGGAATAGAGTAATGAAGTAGCATAGTATTAGACTTGATAGTTTTTGTTTTATTATCTTGTCTTATTGCTTTGTAATCATCGTGATATATAAACCAAAAAGCAGCAAATAGAATAACTAATTAAGCAACCAAGAGAGAAACATTTTTGTAAGTTGTATTCTCAGTATTTCTCAGAATTCTTAGTTGTTCATTTGTAAGGAGCTGTTAGCTAATTGCTACACAGAGTTCTCTTGATATATTATATATCTCTGGTGGATACATTCAAATCCACCAAAAAGTTTTTAAAGACTTGTGTTTTTAATTACTTGTGTTTTGATTCATTTCAAGTTATTATTCCGCACTCTGCAAATCAATTCACACTGATATATATATTTAAGTTAGAACAATTGTATTTGTGAAAAAGTTTCAAGAATTCCATTCAACCCCCCTTTTGTAATTCTTGTTGCATTGTTAAGGGACTAACAATTGGTATCAAAGCAAGCTCTTGATAAACAAAGAGTTTAAAGATCAACAAAACAGCAAGATGAATAAGAAGGATGTTGGAGTCAAGATTCCTTTTCTAGATAAAGATAATTACCATCACTGGAAGGTAAGATGTATCTTCATTTACTTTCTCAAGATGAGGCCTATGTAGATTGCATAGAAAGAGGCCCTCATGTACCAATAAGAGCTGCAACTGGAAATGAGCCATCTGTCCCCAAGCCAAGGCATGAATGGTCTGATCCTGATATTGAACAAGTCGGGAAAGATAAGAAGGTCATGAAAATCCTGTTCAATGGAGTTGATGGTGATATGTTTGATAACATCATCAATTGTAAAACTGCCAAGGATGTTTGGGATACAATACAGGTTATTTGTGATGGCACTGAGCAAGTTAGAGAAAACAAGATGCAGCTACTGATTCAGCAATATGAGCATTTTCATAGTGAAGAAAGTGAGTCTCTTACTGACATCTTTAGTAGGTTTCAAAAACTACTAAATGCTCTGAAGCTGCATGGAAGGGTCTATCAGACAAAAGACTCCAATCTGAAATTCCTTAGATCTCTTCCAAAGGAATGGAAACCAATGGCAGTCTCATTAAGAAACTCTCAAGATTATAAGGAGTTTACTTTGGAGAGACTGTATGGCATCCTGAAGACTTATGAGCTTGAAATAGAGCAAGATGAGAGGATGGAGAGAGGAAAGAAGAAAGGAGGATCCATTGCACTAGTTGCTAAGTTAGAAAAAGAGAAGGAAATGAAGATGGAAGCTGTTGAATCAACTTCAAAGGTCTGTGAAAACAAGGGCAAGGGGCTGGTAGCAAAAAATGAAGATTCTTTGAGCCAAGATGACATGGAAGATATTGATGAACATCTAGCATTTCTTTCCAGAAGATTTTCCAAGCTCAAGTTCAAGAAGAACTTTGGAGCAGCCAAGCCAAATAGAAACATGGTAGATAAATCAAAATTCAAGTGTTTCAAATGTGGCTTGGCAGGGCACTTTGCCAGTGAGTGTAAAAATTTAGATTCCCATAAAAAGAAGTTTGAGCCTGTAGATTATAAACAGAAATACTTTGAGCTGCTCGAAAAGAAGGAAAAGATTTTCATTACACAGGAAAATGACTGGGCAGCAGATGGTCTGGATGAAGATGAAGATGTCAGCTATGTCAATCTAGCCCTAATGGACAAGTCTGATGAAACAGAGACAAGTTCTTCAAGTAATTAGGTAATCAACACTAACCTTGCACATTTATCTAAAGCTGAGTGTAATGATGCTATAAATGACAAGTCTATAGAATTATACCATTTACGTGTTACACTTAAGTCTCTCACTAAAGAAAATGCTAAAATCAAAGAAAACAATTTGTTTTTAAGTGAGAGGAATAATGTGCTAGAGTCTCAGTTCATTGAATTTGAAAAATTAAGAATTGAGTGCGAAATTGCTAAGGATGAATTAACTGAGTCCTTGAAGAAAGAAGAGATCATGAATAAGCAGCTTGAACGTGAACAGAAGGTGATTAAGGCATGGAAAACATCTAGGGATTTTCATGCTCAAATCACCAAAGTTCAAGGGATTGAGTCCTTTTGTGATGCAGCCTGGAAAAAGAACAAGGACAAGCTGGAATCCAATCTGGTAGAAGGATTGCTAACAGATGTAGACTCGACGGATGATGAGGGTCATCCGTCGGATAGAAAAAAGGTTTATCCGTCGAGTGATATAAATCCTCATCCGTCGACTGTGAGCAAGCCTGTGAGTAAAGCCAAGTTTGTCAAGTTAAATGAGAAATATGGATCAGTTTCCAAGAATTTTGTTCCAGGGGAATCTAGTCAAGTGAAGAAGGAGAAGAAGGCTAATGCTGGTCATATGACTGTCAAGCAATTGAGTGACAGACTTGAAAAGATTGAGGTTAAAACAGAGGCTAAAAAGAAAAATAATAGAAATGGTAAAGTAGGGATTAACAAACACAATAACTACACACCTGACAAATATGCTCCTAGAAAAATCTGTCAAGTGTGGTAGTGTAAATCATTTGTCTGTTAATTGCAAATCTACCATGCCTACTTCCATATCTATGCCACCTCACTTTCCCAACATGAATACCATGCCTCCCATGTCTATGAATGCTATGTCTACACAGAATATGAATGCACAGTTTGCTAACATGCCATTTGCACCTAATCCTTTTTATGCTGTATTTAGTATGCCACAAATGCCATTTAGCATGCCTTACTGGAATAACATGTTCACTAATAGCATGCCATTCCCTGTTAATCATAATATGCATGATAATTCTGTTGTGATGAATGGTTTCAAAGGTTCAACTCAAATGACTAAGGATGAATCTGATATCCCCAAGTCAAATGAGATCAAACCTAAGAAACTGAAAAAGAAAGCTAACAGGGCAGGACCCAAGGAAACTTGGGTACAAAAATCAACTTGATTTGATTTTGATGTGTGCAGGGAAACACAAAGAATCTATGGTACTTGGATAGTGGTTGTTCAAGACACATGACTGGTGATTCAACCCTGCTCACAGAGTTCAAGGAGAGAGCTGGCCCTAGTATTACTTTTGGAGATTACAGCAAGGGATATACTGTGGGATATGGCTTAATTTCAAAAGGACAATGTCATCATTGAGGAAGTTGCCTTAGTGGATGGTCTCAAGCATAATTTGCTGAGTATCATCCAGCTTTGTGATAAAGGCAATTCAGTAACCTTCAACTCAGAAGCCTGTGTTGTAACTAACAAGAGGAGCAACAAAGTGGTTCTCAGTGGTGTGAGAAAAGGAAATGTGTACCTAGTTGACTTCAACTCATCAAATGCGAAATCTGTTACTTGTCTTCTCAGCAAAGCAAGTCAGGATGAAAGTTGGTTATGGCACAAGAAGTTATCCCATTTAAACTTCAAGACCATGAATGAACTAGTAAAGAAAGAACTGGTTAGAGGCATTCCTCAAGTGGAGTTTTCTAAGGATGGATTGTGTGATGCTAGTCAAAAAGGATAGCCGATCAAAGCATCATTCAGGAAGAAGCTTGAATCAACAATTGAAGAACCTTTGCAACTGTTTCACATGGATTTGTTTGGACTTGTCAATGTGTTGCCCATTTCAAGGAAAAGATATTGCCTAGTAATTGTAGATGGTTTCTCAAAGTTGTCTTGGACATATTTCCTAAAGTCTAAAGATGAGGCTAGTGAAATCATCATCAATCACATAAGGTAAGTCAATAATCATCCTGATTTCAAAGTGAGGAGAATCAGGAGTGATAATGGAACTGAGTTCAAAAATTCTATCATGAAATCATTTTGCATGAATTTTCAGCAGCAAGAGCTCCACAATAAAATGGAGTAGTTGAAAGGAAGAACAGATCACTTATTGAAGCTGCCAGGACAATGCTTGAAGAATCTATATTGCCAACATATTTCTGGGCTGAAGCTGTAAATACTGCATGCTACACTCAGAATATTTCTCTAATCAATCAAGCAAAATGCATGACTCCCTATTAATTGTTCAAAAACAAGAAGCCAACTCTAAATTTTCTTCATGTCTTTGGCTGCAAATGTTATATCTTGAGAAATCAAACTGATCAGAATGGGAAGTTTGATGCTAAAGCAGATGAAGGAATTTTTGTTGGATATGCTGTTGGTAAAGCATATAGAGTCTACAATCTAAGAACCAACATTGTTGTGGAATCAATACATGTTGCATTTGATGATAAAAAGATTGAAGGACTACAAGATGGAGACTACCTTGAGAGCCTCAAATTTAACAATGTGGAGATGGTTAGTGATGACAGTGATGATGAAAGTGATCAAGAAACAGTATCAAAGGATAATGCAGAAAAATCTACTACCAATGAAGCACAAAATTCAACATCTGTCGAGTTGCAAAATGCTTCATCCGTCGGGAGACAATCAGCCTTATATGTCGGAAGGCGACCTGCTTCATCCGTCGGTACTCAAAATTCACCATCCGTCGGGTTATCAAAAGGAGTAGAGAGTCAGGATAGATCACTTACAGAAAGCTCCCCTTTCTCAAATCAAAGATTCATTAACTGAGGGGGAGTTTCTAACAATCAAAACTCAATCACACATCAAGACAACAATGAGGCCTCTTCATCTAGAGCTAATCTACCTTAAGAAAGAAAATGGACAAAAGATCACCCCTTTGAGCTCATAATTGGTGATGTATCTTCTAGAGTTCAAACAAGGAGAGCAACTCAAGAAGAATGTCTGTACAGCAGCTTTCTAAGGAAGAACCAAAGAAGGTAGAAGAAGCTTTTTTGGATCCTGATTGGATTTTAGCTATGCAGGGGGAGCTAAATCAATTTCAGAAGAATAAGGTATGGAAGCTGGTGCCCAAGCCTAGAGGAAAGAACCCAATTGACACCAAATGGGTATTCAGAAACAAGATGGATGAAAATGGAATAGTAGTTAGGAACAAAGCTAGATTGGTTGCTAAGGGCTATTGTCAACAAGAAGATATATATTTTGATGAAACATTTACTCCTGTTGCAAGACTTGAAGCCATCAAAATCTTCTTGGCCTATGCAGACCATGCCAATTTCAAGGTCTATCAAATGGATGTCAAAAGTGCCTTTATGGACTGAAGTAAGCACCTAAAGCCTGGTATGACACTTTATCAAAGTTCCTTTTGGAAAATTACTTCACAAGAGGTACTGTAGATAAAATTTTATTCTTTAGAAAGGTTAATGGCTCTAGTATACTTGTTCAAATTTATGTAGATGACATTATTTTTGGCTCTACAGATGAAAAACTTTGTAAAAAGTTTGCCAAATTGATGCAGAGTAAGTATGAAATGAGTATGATGGGAGAACTAACTTACTTTCTTGGTTTGCAAGTTAAGCAAGTTAGTGATGGAATATTCACTAGTCAAACTAAATACATTTATGATCTCTTAAAGAAGTTTGATCTAATGGATTGCACATCTGCAAAAACTCCCATGGCCTTTGCAACTAAACTTGATTAAACACTACTGAAAAGTCTGTGGATATTTCAAGTTATAGGGGCATGGTTGGCTCACTTCTGTACTTAATAGCTAGTAGGCCAGATATAATGTTTGCTACATATTTATGTGCTAGATTTCAGGCTGATCCTAGAGAATCTCACTTAGTAGCTATTAAGAGAATTTTCAGATATCTCAAGGGAACACCAAAACTTGGCATTTGGTACCCTAGAGATTCTGGTTTTGATCTAACTGGTTATTCAGATGCAGATTATGCAGGTTGTAGAATTGATATAAAAAGTACAACAGAAACCTGTCAATTTCTAGGAAATAAGCTTGTGTCCTGGTTCAGTAAAAAGCAAAATTCAGTTTCTACCTCTACAGCTGAAGCTGAATATATTGCTGCTGGCAGTTGCTGTGCACAGATTTTGTGGATGATAAATCAATTGCTAGATTATGGTCTGCAAGTTGAGAGGATTCCTATTTTTTGTGATAACACAAGTGCAATTGCCATCACTGAAAATCCAGTACAACATTCAAGGACAAAGCACATAGACATCAAGTACCACTTTATAAGGGAACATGTAATGAATGGTACTGTGGAACTACATTTTGTTTGAAGTAAAAAGCAGCTTGCAGATATTTTTACCAAGCCACTGGATGAATCCACCTTCTCAAGGTTGGTAAGTGAGTTAGCTATGCTTAATTATTCTTAAATCCTTATGAGATAATTTGTAAGTTATAATGCAGCCAGAAATTTAAATTGATTTTTCAGTCATGGATGAAATTTTGGCTAAGTCAAAATTTACATCTCGACGGATGATCTTTATCCATCGAGTTTGATCATCCGTCGGAATACTATTTGCTAATAAAAATCAATTATTTTTCTGGAATATTTTATAACTCGACGGATAACAGTTTATCCTCATCCGTCGAA
Organism: Apium graveolens; assembly: GCF_009905375.1. Classification (NCBI taxonomy): domain Eukaryota; kingdom Viridiplantae; phylum Streptophyta; class Magnoliopsida; order Apiales; family Apiaceae; genus Apium; species Apium graveolens. Next base: position 62,747,823 of record NC_133655.1, read on the forward strand.
TTGTCTTAATCTTAGCCGTTAATTTCCTGAACATTATCCATCGAGTATACTTACAGTTTGTAAGCATAACACGACTGATAATTGATGGAATTTTTACAGTTTATTTTTAAACGACTATTTTAGGTAATTTTAATTGGCTACTTTATTTTACTTTATTATTTTTTGGCAGTTATTTTTGAAATAGTATAAAAGCTTATTTCATTTCCATTGATTTTCTTTTATCATTCTCAAATTATCTGCTCCAATTTCTTTCTCTTTCAAAGCACTTACTCTCTCTCTCTCTCTCTCTGCAAGCTCTTATTCTCTAACAATGGCGCCTGCTGTCCAGATTATGTCTCAAACGGGGTTCATTTATGAGAAGAATAACTTCACAGCCTTAGTGAACAAAGGGATTCAGCATTCTGGTGACTACCACAAAATGATGGATTTTGTGAAGAACTGTAAGCTTAGCTATGCCATGCTGGAATCACCCACCATCTTTTGTGAAGTTATTGAAGAGATGTGGACCACTGCTACATACAACTCAACTGATAAGACCATCACACTCACTATCAAAGGTAATGAATTCTGTATTAATAGTGATGTTATTAAAGCATGTTTCAAGATTCCTGATAATACTGTGACCTCACTACACACAGACACTGATATAGTTAATATGCTTAATTCCATAAACTATGCTCTTTCTACTTCTAAGTTGAGTGACATTAGGAGATTAGGTCTTAGGAAGGAATGGAGTTTCATGTGTGATATAGTGACCAAGGTCTTTTCTGGTAAAATCAGTAATTTTGATTCTATCAATATTTCCATGCTTAACATGCTCTACATGCTAGTTACAGATAAGTACTATAATTTTAGTGACCTTGTTTTGTTTGAGTTGGGTTTTAAATTAGGAGAGTTAAATAAGAGGGGTAAAAGTGTTTATTATGCTAGATTTTTCATGATGTTAGCTAACCACCTCTCTGAGGAAATTGTGCTTGAGAACCCAAAAAATAAATTAGATTGTTGGGTTCAAGAGAGAAGGATTATTGTAGTTTTGAACAGGGCAAATCATCACAAGGAGGTGCCACTCTTTAATTTTCCTGTAATGGAAGCACCTCAGGTAAGTGAGGTAAGTTCATCTATCCCTACTATTCCAACCTCACAAATTTCTTTGAGTACTAGTGTAGCAATGTCAACTGTGATAATGACCCAATAGTTGCCTACCTGAGCCACCAAACCAACAAAAATTTCAAAATCCAAATCAAAGAAAGCCCCCTCTGGTATCTCTCAAAAGATGCCAGTTGCAAAATCCACCAAAACCAAAGAGAGGAGTGTGAAGGTGGGAAAGGTAGGTGAGGGACAAGGTGAACATAAAAGAAACCCTAAGGATAAGGATGGAGAGTTGAGTGGTTCCCAGCCTAGCCACACTGCAGTTTCCCAACAAACTGCAGTGCTTAAAAAGGATAAAAGCTCATTTCTAGTTGCATCCTCCCAAAAGGATGTAACTATTGAACAAAGCTCTCAACCAAGAGCACAGGCCAAAAGGGTAAGGGACACTAGCTCACCCCAAACTTATGCCAAGAAGAAGAAATCCAAAACCCTAGGGGATGTACAGGGTACACACACTGTGCAAACTGGTGCTAAAGACACAGTCACTGCACCTTTACAAATTCAGCTTGATGTGGCTCCAATAAATATGGAGTCACAGCCAAAATCTCTAGTGATAGAAGCACCTCAAACACCAAATTCTCTGGATGTGGATATGATCAACACATCAATTCCTGATTATCCTTCTTTAAATTTGTTGGGGAAGCCAAAATCTAATGCAAGTGAGCATCATCTTTTATATGATTTGTTGGCTCACTTGCCAATTCTTTCAGGAACTGTTGAATCATCTGTGCCCAAAATATCATCAATCAGCACATAGTCCACAATAGTTTCTATTCCAAGTTCATTCATTTCTACTCTCTCGATGGATATTGCTCATCCGTCGAGTAGTGATTGTATCCCGACGGATAAGCTTAACAACAGTTATCCATCGAATAGCAAAATCACTAACCCGATGGCTACTACTCATCCGTCGAGTGTCTCTGCACAGTTTCAAACTTCATTTATTTCAAGTGCAGAAGACTTAGTGGTTGTACAGTCACTCTCAGGATTGAGGGAATAGAGTGTTATGAGTGAGAGTCTGGGTTGCTCCCAGGAAAAAGGAGAGGAAAAGAGTGAAACTATGCAATCCATTTCTTCAGGATTGGCAAAAGAGAGTGAGAGGAGTCCCACCTTAGATGGTGAAGGTGAGGGTGTGAGGGTGGGGAGCCAGGGTGAGACCCTGATGCAACAAAAGAGAGAACAAGAGAGAAATGCGGGTACATGAGCTATAAGGATGGATGTCATTGCTAATGAGTTAATGAATGTCCAGGATGTAGACAGGGAGGGACTATCTCAGCAAGCTCAAGCTGTTATAGATTCCACCTCCCTTGATGCTGAGGCATTTACTCACCATGTTCCAGCTTATCAACTTCTAGCTGAACAGGGCAATGATAATGCAGAAAGGATGCTCAATTTGGTGCACACCACACAGTCTATGCTAAGAGCTAAGGATGGTATCACAGCTTTGCCCTCTACAGCTGGTGAGGTTGATTATGAGACTGGTGGTTCAGCATATTTCTTTGGAGATGAAGGTGGAGATAGTGAAGAAGAACATAGGGGGAGAAGTAGGTTCAAGTTCAAAATCAGGAATGCCATCATGGGCATTTTCAAAGCACTGTGATGAACACTACTTCAAGACAACCCTGATTCAACTAATCAATCAGACAAATACTGCTCTTCAAACCACTACAAATACCAACACCAAGAAGCTCCTTCAAGCACATCTTGCTTCTCTACAACTATAACAGATTCAAGGCTTCCAACATGCTAGAGATGTTAACACCATCAAGGGTGACATTGATGAGATGAAGAAGGCCATTTCATACAAAATAGATTCTAAGCTTCCAGAAGCTACAATGCTTAACATCAAGAGGCAGCTCAGGAAAAATTCTGATCTTGCCACAAAGATAGATGCCTTGGACACAAGGATGACAGCTATGGAAGCATCTCTAACAGCCATTCACCTGCATCAAGCTCAACAGACAGATTTACTTCAGAAACTGGTGGATGCTCAAACCTCCTCCTCTACTCAACTTGATGCTAACAAAAAGGGGGAGAAAGGACCAAGTGAGGGGGAGAAGCTTCAAATTCAAATCAGTAAAGTAATTGTGCCCACAATTGCTTTCACCAAGCCACCAGTAACAAATAGTATAGATCTGATCAATGAAGCAGCAACCAATTTAAGAGAAGCTGAAAAGGAGCAGTTGAAGCCAATCAACTGGGAGAAAATTGATGAGGATATACAAAGGAAGTTTGGGCTAGTAAAGGAGCCAATAAAGTCATCCATTCATCACTCTGAAGTCAAACAGATCTCTGTAAATGAAATGAGCATGAACTATCTGAAGCCAAGGGTGAACTATCCAAAATCATCATTAAAGAACCCTTTGGATATAGTGTATGAGACACCTAAACCTGATGAGAAGAAGCTTCTGTCAAGGTCAATTGCCTTCTACAAGGATCAGCTGATTCAGCTTTAAAAAGAAGAATTGCTAAAGTTCTCAGGAATGGGAAAGAAATTTGTGTGGTGGCTGGACATCCTCAATTTGCTCAAGCAAAGAGAAAAGAAAAGGCAAGATTGAAGCAGGAAAAGAAGCAAGCTATTCTAAATGCCAAAAAGGATAAGCAAAAGAAAGAGCAAGCTGCTATCTTGGCCAAGCTACAAGTTGTGAAACCAACACAACAGATTCCTTCTCAGCCATCTGGAATCACTAAATCTCAAGATCCAAAGAAGCAAGTTGAATCAGAACAAAAGAAATCTCAGAGATACAAGGAATTGGCCAAAAGAACCAAAAGGAAATTGAACTTTGTTGGTAAGGAATTGGAGGATCAGTTTCCCAAGGAATCCACTACAACTACTACTCAAGCATCAAAACCCTCTGTGGCATTTGAAGACATCAAGGTGGTGGATCCTTACAGGAACATTCATGGTGAACCTATTGTGCCTAAGGATGAACCAATAGACTGGGAGAGCCTACCAATTTATGACTTCAATTTGCCAATCCTTAACAAGCCAAAGAGAACAAAGTCAAGGGCAGTCAAGAAAGTGAAGTTGTCACCTCTCAAATCCAAATCTCTAGTCCAAGCTCAATCTAAAGTCAACAAGGGAGATTATATGTACTTATGTGATATCAAGGAATTCTCTGATCTAAATCTCTATCTGGATGAACTAGAAGAAGTGAGAGGAATTGATGCATACAGAAATCTACCTAAAAGGTTAGTTTTCAAGTATAAGGGAGGAAAGGAGATTCAATGGCCACTTCACAGGATCCTTCAAGAAAGCCAAGCTGTACTAATAAAGGTTTATTCATCTTTCAAGAAGAACTTTGGGTTCAATGTAACTGCAAGAAGATTGGTTCTACAGAAGATTGAAGAACTGAGGAGTATTGGAGCTAAAGATGCACTCCCAAAGACTCTAATCATTCCTTACACAGGGAAAATAGTGCATCTAAGGCCCTACAGGATGATGGAGTTCATGGATGACAAAGGGGTTAGAAGATTTTTCAGATTAGAAGACCAATTGAGCATCTCTAGGAATGAGACTCTCTTGGAGAATGAAGAAAAGCTAAATCTCTCAGAATCTGATGAACTGGAATTCCACAGACAGCTTCAAAATCAGATAGATGAAAACAACAGAAAGCTTGGAAAGAGATCCAGACCTTCAAGGAACTAGATAAATCTGCTCAGGCTAGGGGAGCACCTTGAAAATGACTTTGAGCTAAACTTTGTACATTTTGTTAATTGAAGCACTTTACAGTTTTATATATCTACTTTCAAAGTTGTATTTTTAGGGTGTTTTGTTATCATCAAGTTTCTCTTAATTTATGGCTACATTTCCAGTAGACATAAATTGGGGGAGATTGTTGTGTATATGTTGTGTACTTGATGATTTCATTAACAAAACACCTTGGTAGGCTTTACTTAGTGAAAAATCTAGCACTCGACGAATAAGGATTATAGTCTCGATGGATGACTCAATATAGTCCCGACGAATGATGTTTTATTATCCATCGAGTGAGTAGCTTATGTAATAATAAGTCTGTAGCACATTTCTGCATACACATTGTTTAGATTCTGTAAGTAGCAAAAGTCATGTTGACTTTAACTAGATATGCAGAATAGGTTGATTAATTGTACATAGATGATGTCTTGTAATCCTGCATAAATGAAATCAAGTCAAGTGCCAGATTGCTACCCGACGGATAAACAATAATGCCATTCGATGGATGATCAACTAGACAACCCGACGGATGATCATGAACTCGACGTATGATCATGAACCCGACGGATAAAGAATTCAAACATTTGTTGACAGTGACAACACAATCACATGCGTCGAGTGTATGTAAATGGAATGTGGAAGCCTATTCAACTGGGTTTTAGAGAACAAAGAAGTATTGCCATTTCCATGCTATTATGAAGATATTCAAAGATGCTGAAATAGAGTAATGAAGTAGCATAGTATTAGACTTGATAGTTTTTGTTTTATTATCTTGTCTTATTGCTTTGTAATCGTGGTGATATATAAACTAAGAAGCAGCAAATAGAATAACTAACTAAGCATCCAAGAGAGAAACATTTTTGTAAGATGTATTCTCAGTATTTCTCAAAATTCTTAGTTGTTCATTTGTAAGCAGCTATGAGCTAATTGCTTCACAGAGTTCTCTTGTTATATTATATATCTCTGGTGGATACATTCAAATCCACCAGAAAGTTTTTAAAGACTCGTGTTTTTATTACTTGTGTTTTGATTCATTTCAAGTTATTATTCCGCAATCTGTAAATCAATTCACACTGATATATATATATATATATATATATATAAGTTAGAACAATTTTATTTGTGAAAAAGTTGCAAGAATTCCATTCAACCCCCCTTCTATAATTCTTGTTGCATTGTTAAGGGACTAACAACCTTGATGCAACAAAAGAGAGATTATGAGAGAAATGCAGGTATAAGAGCTATAAGGGTGGATGTCATTGCAAGTGAGTTAATGAATGTCCAGGATGCAGACAGGGAGGGACTATCTCAGCAACCTCAAGCTGTTATAAATTCTACCTCCCTTGATGCTGAGACATTTACTCACCCTGTTCCAACATATCAACTTCTAGCTGAACAGGGCAATGACAATGCAGAAAGGATGCTCAACTTGGTGCACACCACATAGTCAATGCTAAGAGCTAAGGATGTCATCACAGCTTTTCCCTCTACAGCTGGTGATGTTGATTATGAGACTGGTGGTTCAGAAGAATTCTTTGGAGGTGAAGGTGGAGATAGTGAAGAAGAGCCATTGGACATAGGGGGAGAAGTAGGCTCCAGTTCAAGATCAGGCATGCCATCTTGGGCATTTTCAAAGCACTATGATGAACACTACTTCAAGACAACCCTGATTCAACTAATAAATCAGACAAATTCTGCTCTTCAAATCACCACAAATGCCAACACCAAAAAGCTCCTTCAAGCACATCTTGCTTCTCTGCAACTGCAACAAATCCAAGGTTTTCAACATGCTCGAGATGTCAACACTATCAAAGGTGATATTGATGAGATGAAAAAGGCCATTTCTGATAAGATGGACTCTAAACTTCCAGAAGCTACAATGCTTGACATCAAGAGAAAGCTCAGGAAAAATTCTGATCTTGCCACAAAGATAGATGTCTTAGATGTGAGAATGACATCAATGGAAGCATCTCTTACAGCAATTTATCTTCACCAAACTCAACAGACAGACTTGCTTTAGAAACTGGTGGCTGCACAGACCTCCTCTACTCAACTTGCTGATAACAAAAAGGGGGAGAAAGAGAATTCTTGGAGTGAGGGGGAATAAAAAGTGCTCAACATTGAAGTTAGCAAAGTAATTGTGCCTTCAATTACTTTCACCAAGCCACCAGCCAAAGATAACATTGATCTGATAAATGAAGCAACAACCAATTTAAGAGCAGCTGAAAAGGAGCAGTTGAAGCCAATCAATTGGGAGAAGATTGATGAGGATATTCAGAAGAAGTTTGGGCTAGCAAAGAAGCCAAAAAAGTCATCCATTCATCACTCTCAAGTCAAGAAAATCTCTGTGAATGAAATGAGCATGAACTATCTGGAAAGAGAACATCCATCCTGCATCAAATCTCCAAAGGCTGAAGTACTTTTGAAGCCAAGGGTGAATTATCCAAGAACCTCTCTAAAGAACCCTTTGGACACAGTGTATGAGACTCCAAAGCCTAATGAGAAGTAACTGTTATCAAGATCCATTGCCTTCTACAAGGATCCAACTGATTCAGCTTTAAAAAGGAGAATTGCTAAAGTTTTCAGGAATGGTAAAGAGATTTGTGTGGTGGCTGGACATCCTCAATTTGCTGAAGCAAAGAGAGAAGAAAAGGCAAGATTGACGAAAGAAAAGAAGCAAGCTGCTCTAGATGCTAAAAAGGCTAAACAAAAGAAAGAGTAAGCTGCTATCTTGGCCAAGCTATAAGCTGTGAAACCAACCACAACAAATTCCTACTCAGCCATCTGAAATCACTGAATCTCAAGATCCAAAGAAACAAGTTGAACCACAACAGAAGAAATCTCAAAGATACAAGGAATTAGCCAAAAGAACCAAAAGAAAATTGAACTTTGTTGGTAAGGAATTGGAGGATCAGTTTCCTAAGGAATCCATTCCAAATACAACTCATGCATCAAAACCCTTAGTGGTATTTGAAGATATTAAGGTGGTGGACCCTTACAGGAACATTCATGGTGAACCTATTGTGCATAAGGATGAACCAATAGACTGGGAAAGTCTACCAATTCCTGACTTCAATTTGCCAATCCTTAACAAGCCAAAAAGAACAAAGTCAAGAGAAGTCAAGAAAGTGAAGTTGTCACCTCTCAAATCCAAATCTCTAGCCAAAGCACAATCCAAAATCAACAAGGGAGATTACTTGTACTTATGTGACATCAAGGAATTCTCTGACCTAAACCGCTATCTAGATGAACTGGAAGAAGTTAGAGGGATTGATGCCTACAGGAATCTACCTGAAAGGTTAGTTTTCAAGTACAAGGGAGGAAAGGAGATTCAATGGCCACTTCACAGGATCCTTCAATAAAAGCCAATCTGTGCTGATAAAGGTTTATTCATCATTCAAGAAGAACTTTGGATTCAATGTAACTGCAAGAAGACTAGTTCTAAAGAAGATTGAAGAACTGAGGAGTATTAGAGCTAAAGATGCACTCCCACAGACTCTAACTATTCCTTACACGGGAAGAAGAGTGCATTTAAGGCCCTACTGGCTGATGGAGTTCATGGTTGACAAAGGGGTTAGAAGACTTTCAGATTAGAAGACCAATTGAGCATCTCTAGCAATGAGACTCCTTTGGAGATGTAAGAAAAGCTAAATCTCTCAGAATCTGATGAACTGGAATTCCACAAACAGCTCCAAAATCAGATAGAAGAAAACAACAGAAAGCTTGGAAAGGGATCCAGACCTTCAAGGAACTAGATAAATCTGCTCAGGCTAGAGGAGCATCTTGAAAAAGACTGTTAGCTAATCTTTGTACATTTTGTTATTTGAAGCACTTTAAAGTTTTATCTACTTACTTTTAAAGTTGTATTTTTAGGGTGTTTTGTTATCATCAAGTTTCTCTTAATTTATGGCTACAATTCCAGTAGACATAAATTGGGGGAGATTGTTGTGAATATGTTGTGTACTTGATGATTTCATTAACAAAACACCTTAGTAGATTTTACTTAATGAAAAATGTTGCACTCGACGGATAAGGAATATAGTCCCGACGGATGACTCAATATAGTCCCAACGGATGATGATCAATTATCCATCGAGTGAGCAACTTGTGTAATAATGAGTCTGTAGCACATTTCTGCGTACACCTTGTTTAGTTTCCGTAGTAGCACTCAAGTCATGTTGACTTTAATTAGATATGCAAAATAGGTTGATTAATTGTACATAGATGATGTCTTGTAATTCTGCATAAATGAAATGAAGTCAAGTGCCAGATAGCTACCCAACGGATAAACAACAATGCCACTCGACGGATGATCAACAAGACAACCCGATGAATGATCATGTACCCGACGGATAATCAATTCAAACATCAGTTGACAGTGACAACACAGTCACATGCGTCGAGTGTATGCAAAAGGAATGTGGAAGCTTATTGAACTGGGTTTTAGAGAACAAATAAGCATTGCCATTTCCATGCTATTATGAAGATATTCAAAGATGCTGGAATAGAGTAATGAAGCAACATAGTATTAGACTTGATAGGTTTTGTTTTATTATCTTGTCTTATTACTTTGTAATGTTGGTCATATATCAACCAAAAAGTAGCAAATAGAATAAGAACACTAAGCAAGAAATTCCGTAAGAAACATTTGTAAGCTGTATTTCTAGCATTTCTCTGCAAACTTAGTTGTTCATATTTGTAACCAGCTGTGAGCAAATCTTGCTACACAGAGTTCTCTTGATAAAATATGTATCTCTGGTAGATACATTCAAATCCACCAGAAAGTTTTTAAAGACTTGTGTTTTTAAGTACTTGTGTTTTGATTCATTCCAAGTTATTATTCCGCACTTTGCAAATCAATTCACACAGATATATATTTTAAGTTAGAACACTTTTAAACCAAGAAAAAGTTTTAAGAATTCCATTCAACCCCCTTCTGTAATTCTTGTTACATTGTTAGGGACTAGTAGTTCTTTAATTCGATTTGATTGTTTAAATGTATTTACCCCCCTCTACAGTTGATTTAAAGCTTAACAATTGGTATCATGGCTTGTTGTTGATACAAAAATAGTTTAAGATCCAGAAAACAATCATTAATGGCAGATAAAGAAACTTAACAACACCCCCACCACCAGCCACAAACCAAATCAGCTATAACATGAGCAAATATGAGACTATCAAGGTTCCACTACTGAAGATTCATGAATATCCAATCTGGAAAGTCAAGATGGCCATGTGTCTCGAAGCAACAGATCCTGAATATCTGAACATGATTTATAATGGTCCTCACGGACCTATGAAATTTGCTATTATTTTCCGTGGTTAAGAGGAAAAGATGGTTGGCAAGGATAAAAAGGACTATTCTCTCGAGGATCTTTCATCAATTATGGAAGATGTAAAAGTTAGACATATGTTGCATAGCAGTCTTGACAGTGTTATGTCCAATAGGGTGATTGGATACAAAACTGTCAAGGAAATTTGGGACACTTTGGAGGTTAAGTGTCAAGGAACTACTGATATCAAGAAGAATAGAAGGATAATACTCACACGGGAGTATGAAAACTTTGACTCAAAAGATGGTGAGTTCTTGACTGAAATCTATGAGACGTTTCAGAAGTTGCTGAATGACTTCTCACTGGTTGACAAAGAATATGACCGAGAAGATTCTAACTTGAAGTTTCTTCTTGCATTCCCTAAAAAGTGGGACTTGAAAGTCACTTCAATAAGGGAGAACTATGATCTTGATGAGACATCTCCGGATGAAATTTATGGGATGCTGAAAACTCATAAATTGGAGATGGAGTACAGAAGCAAGAGGAAAGGGCCTAGAGCAAGACAAATTGTACTCAAGATTGAAGAGAAACCAAGGCAGAAATCAGGGTGAAAAATCCATTCCAAAGGGAAGGCTATGATTGCAAAGTCTGATATCGAGTCATCAAACTCTGATGATGACTCAAACTCTGATAATGATTCAGACATTGAAAGTGATCATGGAAATAATGAAAAAATTCTATAGATGGCTGATCCCCTAGTGAAAAGCTTAAATAAGATAGCCTACAAAGACTTCAAGAATGGAAAAAGTTTTTCCAGGAAAGGTTCAAGCTCCTCAAACTCTGATAGGAGGAACTACAGAAGAAACTCTGATGAGAAGGAGTCAAAATCTGGGAAAATTGACAAGTCAAAGATAAAGTGTTACAATTGTGATGGAGTTGGAGACATTGAAAGTGACTTTAGAAAGCCAAAAGCTGAGAAGAAACAAGCCTTGGTCACAAAGAAGAAGAATTGGCATGATACATCAAAATCTGATGATGGTGTCAACTATGCTCTCATGGAAAATGCACAGCTGAACAACTGATGGAGTTCATTCACGTGTCAGCAGTTGTTCACATAGTGATAGTTGTACAAGTATCCTTAGACTTGAGGTCATCATAGTCATCTTGTGTACACTGAACTATGCTTTGGTTTAGTTCTTAGTCTCCAGGGACAATTATTAGGGCTCTTCTGGGTATAGGAATTTGTACACGAAGATAGTGTATGATCAATAAAGGATCTACCCCTTCCAGTAAAGGAAGCGAATGTTCAAGGCTGATCCACTTATGCTAGTTCAGGAATCTCTGGCCAGAGTAAATGAAATTAGAAAGGAGTTTCTAATTTGCATAGAACTAAGCATAGTAAATGGTAAGCAAGTGACTGAATTAGATAGGCTTGACACGAGATCCATGCCTTGTATTTAATCGGGACATTGTAGGGTAGAAGGAGTTTATTGTACGGTAACTATTCACTGAATAGGTTCTTGGTATTCTAAGCAGTGAATTCATATTATCCGGATAGTCGCGATATGCTGAAAAGTATCCCTCACGATGTAGAATAAATGTGATTAATTAATTAATCATATTTAATAAATTAGAGAATTTATATAAATAATGATAAAATAGTTTTATTATTATTTATTTCTACTACCGGCTTAATATTGAACCTACAGGGTCACACCATAAAAAGAGAATGATTTAATGGTGGAGGAATTAATTAATAATGGCTAATAATTATTTATTTATGAAATAAATAATTAATTGGCAAATTTAATAATTGATTAAATGAGATTTAATTGATTATAAATTAATTAAGAAAAGTTCTTAATATTATTAATTAAGGATTTAATTTTTGGAAATTAAATCAAGAGAGAGAATTATTTCTAAAGTATTTAGAAAAAGGATTAATAATTAAAAGGTGTTTTAATTATTAATGAGAATAATAAATGGGATAATAATAATAATAATAATAATAATAATAATAATAATAATATTTATGGGAAATTTATGGGAAAATTTCAGCTGAAAATTTTGCCTATAAATACACTATTATAGACCCTAATTTTATTCCAACCTTTAACCCCAAAACCCAAAAAGTTTGGAAAACCCAATTCTCTCCACCTCCTTCCTCCTCCTTAACATCGTTTTCTTGGTGGATACCGTTGGAGTGCTTCACACTTGAGGAGCAACTGCTAAGGATCTCTGATCGTTGTCTCCGAATTAATTTTAAAGGTTAGATTCGATCCCTCGAATTTTTTATTCATGATCTGTATGCTTTTATTTGGATTTTGTATGTGTAAAAGTGTTTTTCCATGCCCCCGCTGCGTTTAAAATCCGACAATGGTATCAGAGCATAGGTTGTATGCATATAGATCTGTGGTAAAAATTTCAGAATTTTATGTGCTTGTATGAATTAATTATGATTTTTACAAGTTATATTATGGATTAATTTTGTCTGATGAGAAATCGTTTCTCAGAATAATTTTCATTGTTGATCTGGGTTCTACAAGTGTTGTAGATCGTCTGGGTATGTTTTTCATAATTTTATGATGTATAGATTTTTTATTATGAATTTTTGAAGTTCTTGTAATTAAATTCGTAATAAAATATAGATATATATATATATATAATATGTAGTATATATATATTATGTCTGTTATCTGCTATTACCTGTGAAAAGCAAAGAAGACAGCAGAAGCTTTTGTCGGCTGTCAAGCGTTGTCAGGCACGCAGTTCGAGGAGGACGGCGGCGGATGAAAAAAAAATAGGGGTGTAACGCATTCCGGGAATGCGTTACACACCTGTGGCGCATTCACGGAATGCGTTACACCCTTTAATGGCTGAAAAGGGGTGTAACGCATCACCGGAATGCGTTACAGGTACTGTAACGCGTTCCTGTAATGCGTTACAGCCCTTCTGTTGATTTTAAAATTGATTTTCTGGGAGTTTTGTAACTCGGTTTTAGGCGTGCAATATACCGTTGGATTCGTTTTTCCGAGACAGATCTAATGGAGTGATCAATTTTAGTTTATATAAGAGTTTTGAACTGTTTATATTTCCATGAAGTGTTTTAAAGCTGTTTTTAACTGTTTTAACTGCTTTTAAATGCTTCATGTGATACATAGAGATGTATAATGCTTAGACTAATGTGCTAGATGATGTAACATGCCTACCTTGATGTTTATTCATGTTGATATATGTGATATATGCTTAGTTTATCATGCGATGATAGATTTAGGTGAACTTAAATGAACATAAGGCGCTTGTTAGACAACCTAGTATAGTGAAATAGTTTCATAACCTTAATAACAATATTATGAATACAATCATGAGATTCTTGTGTTTGTGAAACACGTAATTGAATATGAATTTTCGATATGAGAGAAAGGATGATTCTGTCAACAACAGATTTCTATCTGTAAGAAAGGGTTATTAAGTGACGCCTCTTGACAATGCTCCACCCGATCTGGGAATCATCTGATTATTGATTATTGATTTGAAATATTTAATTAAAAGGAAGAATCTCTTTATAATATGATTATGATTGTAACGTAATATAATCCCTCTAAAATTAAATAATATCAAGTAGTAATTGGCCAATGATACAACGGGCTTGTGTCGGTCATAGCCTTCCAACATGATAGAAAAGTAGTTCTTATTTTTGAATCATTGTCGGTTCGTGCTACAGCCGAGGGCTTTGATTTCGAAATAAGAAATACTTGTCTATTACATAGAGATGTGTACATTGAATAAGAATCTAAAGGTCGGTACGTGCTACAGCTGTGGGCCTTTGGGGACTGATTCAACTGTACGGAATGTTGGGTTAGACTTGACTTAGAATATTGAGTTTGTCATGCTACAGCCGAGACTCAATTATTCAAGAGGCTAAAGTTTGATTAGGGAATAACATAAGATGTAGTTGACAAGAGTTGTCTTCCTATTGAACATTACATGGCGGTTTGTGCTACAGCTGGGGTTGTGTAATGGAATGTAGGATCCCTATTCCCACTAGCATTATGAATGCTTAATTTTTCACGTAGGGGGTTGAATAAATTAGGTAAACTAGTGGGAGCCACTTATGAATAAAGACCCGATTCATATAGTGTTTTGAAATGAAATCGAATATTTGCTAAGTGTTGTTATGTATTTATCATTTACAGATTTACTTTGTACGTTATGTCTTCTACACTATCACTCAGGAGCATACTAGATGCTCACAAATTGACTGGTCCTAATTATGCTGACTGGCTTCGAAACTTGAGAATTGTTCTCAGGATTGAGAAGCTGGAATACGTGATTGACTCACCTAAGCCTACTGAACCTGCTAGTGATGCACATAATGATGAACATGTTGTGTATCGTAAGTGGATAGATGATGCAAATGTTGCTCAATACATCATGCTAGCTTCCATGAACATTGAGCTACAGAAGCAATATGAGCATATGGATGCTCACACTATCCTCATGCATCTACAAGAGTTGTATGATGTGGTGGGGAGGACAGATCGATATGAGATATTGAAGGAGCTGTTCGGTTGTAGGATGTCTGAGGGATCATCTGTGAATGACCATGTACTTAAGATGATCAATTTGATTGAACGTCTTGGACAACTTGGTTTTGCCATGGATGGGGAGCTGAGCCAAGACTTGGTCTTGTAATCGCTTCCGAGTTCGTTCTCGCAGTTTGTTGTGAACTTTCACATGAATAAGTTGGATGTCAGACTGCCTGAACTCCACAACATGTTGAAGACTGCAGAATCGAATTTTCCCCTAAGAAGAGTTATGTTCTTCTAATTGGTAAAGGTTCCAATCCTAAGAAAAGGAAGAGGAACTCTTCCAAGAAGAAGAAAGTAGGTGAGAAAACGCCGGTTCCACCAAAAGCTGAAGACCCCAAGAGCAAAGTTGTTTGTTTTCACTGTAACAAGGTGGGGCACTGGAAGAGGAACTGCAAGGTTTACCTTACAGAATTGAAGAAGAAGGGTAGTGAGACTACCGCTTCTGATTCAGGTATGTTCATGATAGAAGTGAATATGTCATTTCTACTTGGGTATTCGATACCGCCTGTGGTTCTCATATCTGCAATTTGTTGCAGGGACCAAGGAGAAGTAGGACTCTTGAGAAAGAGGAGGTGATTCTACTGATGGGAAATGGAGCAAGAGTTGCTGCTGAAGATGTAGAATCATTTCATTTACATATGCCTACGGGCAAGACTATTGTTTGAAATAATTGTTATTTTGTTCCCTCGATTGTAAGGAATATTATTCCCATGTTAGACTTGGCTGGATTTTCATTTATTATTGAGAATAATGAATGTTCTATTCTTAGAGATAATATTCTTTATGGACGTGGTACTTTAAATAATGGTCTGTACAAATGTGACATAATTTACTTCAGATTGAACAAACTAATAAAAGAAAAGGGATGATGAAAATCTCACTTCATTATGGCACTGTAGTCTCCATTTAGTAGACATGGAGAGAGGGCTGCAAATTTGCTAGGAATGGTACACACAGATGTATGTGGACCAATGTATACGCAAGCCATGGGTGGATTTTCATACTTCATTACTTTCATAGATGATAGATCTGGATTCAGATATGTGTTTGATGAAACACAAGTCTGAGGCCTTTGAAAAGTTCAAAGAATATAAGTATGAAGTGGAGAAACAACCAAACATAGTATTATAATTCTTCGATTAGATCGAGGTGGTGAATACTTGAATGGATAGTTTCTAGATTATCTCAAAGTAAATGGTATAGTCTCCCAGTGGACGCCTCCAGATTGGTATCTGAAAGGAGAAATTGAACTTTGTTAGACATAGTTCGGTCCATGATGAGCTATGCAAATCTTCCAGTATTCCTATGGGGTTATTCATTGGAAACCTCAGCATATTTACCGAATATGGTGCCTTCCAAAATCTGTTCCTCAAACTCCGTATGAGATATGGAAAGAAAGGAAACCGAGTCTTAAACACGTTAAGATTTGGGGATGTCCAGCTTATGTCAAGTAAGTTGACCCAGATAAGCTGGAATATCGATCCGTAAAATGTAGTTTTGTGGGATATCCTAAAGAGATTTTAGGGTATTACTTTTACACCGATCATCGGGTGTTTGTCTCCAGACATGCTACCTTCTTGGAAAAGGAGTTTATCCTTGAAGGAAAGCGTGGGAGAAAAATTGAACTTGATAAAGTTCAAGAAGCACAAACTACTACGGATCAAGTGGAAACACCTGTTCTGACTGAACAACCTTTTGTGGAACAGCCCATTCATAGATCAGGGAGAGTGTCTCGCCAACCTGAGAGGTAATATGGCCTTGTCATTGAGAATGACAATGAGTTGTCGATCATTGATGATGATGACCCTATAACCTATAATGAGGCTATGAGTAGTGTTGACTCAGAGAAATGGCATAGTGCCATGAAATCCAGAATGGAATCTATGTATACGGTATACAAAAGATAGATTATAGCAGATGACCAGGTGGAGACCTATAAGGCCAGGCTTGTGGCAAAAGGATTCAAATAGAGGCAATGGATTGACTTTGATGAAACTTTTTACCTGTAGCCCTGTTAAAATCAGTTCGGATTTTGCTTGCGAATGCTGCTTACTACGACTATGAAATCTGGCAGATGGCCAGATGGTTTTCTTTCCAAGGGAAATGAAAACCTAGTGTGTAAGCTGCTGCGAACCATATGTGGTTGAAAGCAAGCTTTTCGAAAGATGGAACATTCGTTTTGATGAGACAATCAAAGAGTTTGATTTTATCAAAAACGTAGATGAACCATGCGTCTACAAAAAGGTTAGTGGGAGCGCGGTAACATTTCTTGTATTGTAGTGAATTAGAGTTGACACACATAACAACATAGCAGACTCACTCACAAAGCTACTTTATGAAAGTAACTTTGATCGTCATAAAGACAAGATGGGTATTAGATACCAGAGTGATTGGCTTTAGTACAAGTGGGAGATTGAAAGGAATATGTCCTAAGTCCAATCATGTATGAGGATTTAGAAATAACTTTTATGTAATCTGTTTTGATTTCATTGATATTAATAAAAGACTTGTTTTGTTTTTATTACGGGCTTTATCTATTTAAGTGTTTAAATAAGATATACCATAGTTTAGAGTAAAGCGTTTTATGGATTATGATGAGATCATAATAGTGAGACCTAAAAAGATGATAACTCTAAACTTAAATAGTTCCTGGTCATAGGATTACTAACTGGTAATTAATAATCCGCAAAGATCGGTACATACTATGCTTGCTTCATTATGAAGGATGTCTGTTCTCATAGACATTTGTGTGGTGACACTATAGCTAGTATGTAGGTGCTTATTATAGAATAAGTTCACTGAACATGACTCGCACAGCTGAACAACTGATGGAGTTCACTCACGTGTCAACAGTTGTTCACATAGTGATAGTTGTACAAGTATCCTTAGACTTTAGGTCATCATAGTCATCTTGTGTACACTGAACTATGCTTTGGTTTAGTTCTTAGTCTCCAGGGACAATTATTAGGGCTCTTCTGGGTATAGGAATTTGTACACGAAGATAGTGTATGATCAATAAAGTATCTACCCCTTCCAGTGAAGGAAGCGAATGTTCAAGGCTGATCCACTTATGCTAGTTCAGGAATCTCTGGCCAGAGTAAATGAAATTAGAAAGGAGTTTCTAATTTGTATAGAACTAAGCATAGTAAATGGTATGCAAGTGATTGAATTAGATAGGCTTGACACGAGATCCATGCCTTGTATTTAATCGGGACATTGTAGGGTAAAAGGAGTTTATTATACGGTAACTATTCACTGAATAGGTTCTTGGTATTCTAAGCAGTGAATTCATATTATCCGGATAGTCGTGATATGCTGAAAAGTATCCCTCACGATGTAGAATAAATGTGATTAATTAATTAATCATATTTAATAAATTAGAGAATTTATATAAATAATGATAAAATAGTTTTATTATTATTTATTTCTACTACCGGCTTAATATTGAACCTACAGGGTCACACCATAAAAAGAGAATGATTTAATGGTGGAAGAATTAATTAATAATGGCTAATAATTATTTATTTGTGAAATAAATAATTAATTGGCAAATTTAATAATTGATTAAATGAGATTTAATTGATTATAAATTAATTAAGAAAAGTTCTTAATATTATTAATTAAGGATTTACTTTTTGGAAATTAAATCAAGAGAGAGAATTATTTCTAAAGTGTTTAGAAAAAGGATTAATAATTAAAAGGTGTTTTAATTTTTAATGAGAATAATAAATGGGATAATAATAATAATATTTATGGGAAAATTTCAGCTGAAAATTTTGCCTATAAATACACTATTATAGACCCTAATTTTATTCCAACCTTTAACCCCAAAACCCAAAAAGTTTGGAAAACCCAATTCTCTCCACCTCCTTCCTCCTCCTTAACATCGTTTTCTTGGTGGATACCGGTGGAGTGCTTCACACTTGAGGAGCAACTGCTAAGGATCTCTGATCGTTGTCTCCGAATTAATTTTAAAGGTTAGATTCGATCCCTCGAATTTTTTATTCATGATCTGTATGCTTTTATTTGGATTTTGTATGTGTAAAAGTGTTTTGCCATGTCCCCGCTGCATTTAAAATCCAACAGAGAATGATAAAAGAAAAGCAATTGCAATGAAATAAGCTTTTATACTATCTCAAAAATAACTGATAAAAATAATAAAGTAAAATAAAGTAACCAATAGAAATTGCCTAAAATAGCCGTTTAAAAATAAGCTGTAAAAATTCCACTCATTATCCGTCATGTTATGCTTACAAACTGTAAGTATACTCGATGGATAATGTACAGGGAATTAACGGCTGGGATTAAGACACTTCGACGGATGAGGATAAACTGTTATCCGTCGAGACATAAAATATTCCAGAAACATAATTGATTATTGTTAGCAGATAATATATCGACGGATGATCAAACTCGATGGATAAAGATCATCCGTCGAGATGTAAATTTTGACTTAGCCAAAATTTCATCCAAGACTGAAAAATCAATTAAGTTTCTGGCTGCATTTCAACTTGCAAATTAACTCAGATAGATTTAAGAGTAATTAAGCATACCTAACTCCTTTACCAACCTTGAAAAGGTGGATTCATCCAGTGGCTTGGTAAAGATATCTGCAATCTGCTTCTCACATGGAACAAAATGTAGTTCCACAGTACCATTCATTACTTGTTCCCTTATGAAATGGTACTTAATATCTATGCGCTTTGTCCTTGAATGTTGTACTGGATTTTCAGTGATGGGAATTGCACTTGTATTATCACAGAAAATAGGAATCCTTTCAACTTGCAAACCATAGTCTAGCAATTGATTTTTCATCCATAATATCTGTGCACATCAACTACCAACAGCAATATATTCAGCTTCAGCTGTGGAAGTAGATTCTGAATTTTGCTTTTTACTGAACCAGGACATAAGCTTGTTTCCTAGAAATTGACAGGTTCCTATTGTACTTTTTCTATCAATTCTACAACCTGCATAATCTGCATCTGAATAACCAGTTAGATCAAAACCAGAATCTCTAGGGTACCAAATGCCAATATTTGGTGTTCCCTTGAGATATCTGAAAATTCTCTTAATAGCTATTAAGTGAAATTCTCTAGGATCAGCCTGAAATCTAGCACATAAATATGTAGTAAACATTATATCTGGACTACTAGCTGTTAAGTACAGAAGTGAGGCAACCATGCCTCTATAACTTGAAATATCCACAGACTTTTCAGTAGTGTTTAATTCAAGTTTAGTTGCAGTGGCCATGGGAGTTTTTGCAGATGTGCAATCCACTAGATCAAACTTCTTTAAAAGATCAAAAATATATTTAGTTTGACTAATGAATATTCCATCACTAACTTGCTTAACTTGTAAGCCAAGAAAGTAAGTTAGTTCTTCCATCATACTCATTTCATACTTACATTGCATCAATTTGGCAAACTTTTTGCAAAGTTTCTCATCTGTAGAGCCCAAAATAATATCATCTACATAAATTTGAACAAGTATACTAGAGCCATTAACATTTCTGAAAAATAAAGTTTTATCTACAGTACCTCTTGTGAAGTGATTTTCCAAAAGGAACTTTGATAAAGTGTCATACCAGGCTCTAGGTGCTTGCTTCAGTCTATAAAGTGCTTTCAAAAGATAATAGACATGTTCTGGAAAATTTGGATCTTCAAAGCCAGGAGGTTGACTGACATAGACTTCTTCCTCCAAATATCCATTCAGAAAGGCACTTTTGACATCCATTTGATAGACCTTGAAATGGGCATGAGCTGCATAGGCTAAGAAGATTCTGATGGCTTCAAGTCTAGCAACAAGAGCAAATATTTCATCAAAATCTAATCCTTCTTGCTGACAATAGCCCTTAGCAACCAATCTAGCTTTGTTCCTGACTACTATGCCATTTTCATCCATCTTATTTCTGAATACCCATTTGGTATCTATTGGATTCTTTCCTTTAGGCTTGGTATAACGACTCGTATATTTTTATATTATTTAAATGCGTAATTATGGAATTATTAAATAAAATATTTGTGTGGGTTCAGTCAATGGGTTATTACTCTGTCACTATGTGTATGTGATTACTAGTGTATGGAATTGAGTTGCGTGGTTAATTATGAATTGTATGATTTTGTGTCGTTGTTAAAATGGTATTATTGCAGTTTTAATTCCATAAATATTTGGAATATCTCTAAAATTATTTTTTATGATTTCATAATTATAATAATTATTTTTGGGATTTTATAAAATTTATAAATATATATTTTAATAATTATTTGGCCCTGTATGATTTTCTGAGTGTGTTTAATGGAAAAATTCATATTTAATTAGGGAAATCTTCAAAAATCATGAAACTTATATTTTATTAAGTTCGTATTATTCTAAGAATTTCAAAATTATTTGGGAAATTTTCGGAGTTAGTTTCACCCGCGTGTCGTTTTGTTATTTGTTAAAAAGCGGGTATAAAGTTCATTTTAAAAATTATTTTAAAATTTCGGAATTTATGTTTTTATAAACTTCGGGATATTTATAACATTTTAAGACTATTTTCATGATTTTATGAATTTGTTTTAAATGCAGCTCGGTTCTTTAATTGTGAATTTCGGGTATGAGTTGCGCTTTAAAAATACTTTAAAAAATATTGAAAATTTTATTTCAATAACTTTTAATTATTCTTGACATTTTAAAATTTTATTTGGAATTTTTGGGATTATTTTTATTTGCGTGATGTTCGTTGAATTTGTAAAACTAAGATAAAAGGAGGCTGTCAGAAAAGGGAAGGACATGTGTCGGGGTTTCGTTTATTCCACAGAAACGTGGCAGACTTCTATTGTTTGTTGTGTTGCTTTCAAAATTAGATAAAGGAGATAATCAATAAACATATGCACAGACCCCTGTTCTTCATCTCTTTCCCTCAATCTCTCTGGCTATCTCGCATCTCTTCTCCCCCTCTCATTCTCTATCTCTCTCACTTGCTTTCTCTAATTTCTCTTTTATCTCTCTTCTTTTATCTCTCCTATCTCCCCACCTCTTTCTTCTTTTCTCGGTTCTGTTATATTCCCCACTCGGTTCCATCTTTCCGATGAGTCTACGGCCGGTTATTCCGGCGACTCCTCCTGATTTCATCTCTGCTCAGATTAAATATATAGCTACATCTGTGCTTGTGTGTATATACGTGAGCTGTGTGTGTTGTGTGTGAATTTTGTGTGTGTATTCTGTTGTGTCGGGTGCGTATGTGTGGTCGACGACACGTGTGACGCCCGTGACCTGTGTCCGGTTTGAGTTCTGCGTTGCTTTGGTACAAAGAATTTCTAATTTTAATTTTTATTTTCTGCAGAAAATTGATTTGAGTAGTTCGTGATATAAATAATTTTGGTGCGGGGAAATTAGAATAATAATCGGTGAAGATTCGCGATGGAAACCTGATTTATGCGGGCACCCGCGAATTTTTGCCGTCGTTCGCGATGACTCGTTACGAGCGAACGGTGGACCTTGATGATTATTATCTGATTCCTAATTTAATAAATAAATGTAAAATATGAATATTAATTAATAATAGTATTGAATTGGTGTTTGGGAAAATTGTGGATGTTGGTTGTTGTGAATTGTTGTGGTGAAGTGACGTCGAATTGTTCGACGGGTTAGTCCGATAAATAAAGGAGGTGCTACCCAATTTCTGAGAAATGGAACTACAGAATTACAGGAGCGTATCCGGCAATTATCGGGCTGTCAAACGAGTATATATAAACATATATATGTTGTATACGAAATCTGATTGTGTGTTGTGGTGAATGTTCGGTCAAAATCCAGTAACCCTAATTTCGTAAAATGACGAGTATACGTATTTTCTGAAAATGAACACCGAATCGATTTCTCGAGAACGTAAACCCTGATTGTTGAATGTGTTATTGTATTGTAATAATGTATATAATTACGAGTCGGGTTTGAATATCGTTGGGTAGAATTGGTGTCGAGGATATGTCAAGCATACCTAGACGTCTAACGTAGGGTATTTCGGCTCTGTAGGTTCTGGTCGAAGGACTCAGGAACTGATATCAAATTAAGGTGATCTAGTGAACAGTCGACAAGTGCCTCGAGGTTCCCAAGCGAAGAACTCTGAGAGTCCTGGGTACTATCTTGAGATAGATTGCTGCGAAGCAGGGATGTCTTCTAGTGAGACAGTCATTTTTCCATGAGAGCTTGAACGTTCAAGTCTATCAAAATCAGTTAGTGATAGTCATAAAGCTCTACAAGGCAAGTACCCCTGAACTAATCTTTTACAGTTCAGTATATATGAATAGTTATTGATTTAAATTATGTACTGGAACAGAAAGTTTTAAGTTACATATTCCCCGTATTTAAATATGTTTTACTGAATGAGGTTTTGGGAAAAAAGTAACTTTTGAAAATGCCTATCTCTAGATTGTGATTAAAATTAAAAAGGGATTTTTTAAAGTGTGTGCTATAATAATTTAAAAAGAGATAGGTGTAAATGATTTTGGAAACTGGATAAAAATGAATCAGATATTGGATGGTCAGTGGCGAAAGAGGTCCGTTATTAAGTAACGGCCCAACATGGTTGCGTAAGAGGTTAAGTCGGATGCGCGCACTGGTAGGCCGCTCAGTCGAGCATGACAGAGACCTAGCTAGTCTCTCAGTTCCGGAATGAAATTTATGGTGGGATAGACTGATCAGCTGTCCCTAGAATTCATCCACTTTTATATCTGATTTTGGTTTAATGGTCCCCATATCGGGAAAGATGATTTTGTGGTTCCAGTAACGGAACAAGTGATTGAGGTTCCAGTAATGGAAAAAATGGTTTTATGGTTCCTGTAACGGAATGAATGGTTTATAAATGAAAATAGCATGCTAAAATTGAACTATGGTTTTTATGCACAACACACGACTGTTGATTTTGTTTTACAGAGCATGCTAGTTTTGAATATCCAGTTTATAAATGTTTACTTATTTTTTAAGCAAGTTGTGAATTATGTGCCTATAACTGCTTTACTTTAAACTGTTTTTACTCGTTATTCATATAGTGGTGCTGCTGAGTAAACAATTGCTCACCCTTGCAGAATATTTTATATGTATTGCAGATGCCTAGGAGATTCTTGCGTGGTAGTCAGGCCAGAGTTCCAGCTGCTTTTGTGTCAGGCTCCTCTGAGGTAGTTGTGTTCAGACCATATGAGGTCTGTTGAGGTGCTGCATCATTAAATTAGTGGTCAGGATTGTGTGTGTTAGTTGAGTAACCTAAGTCATACTTAAATCTGGAAAAGGTCTTGGTAAAGGGGTCGTAGTTGTGTATCATTAATGAGTTGGACTGATTTATGATTATTATTGTTGGTGGTGACGTCAACTCCTGACCCCGGGGTTGAGGCCGTCACAGTTGGTATCAGAGCTACAAGTTTGAGTCCCTGATTTAGGTTATGGGTAGAGTCAAAAGAGTGCAAGAAGGTTTATGTGTAGATGTGAGTCAGCAACTCAATCAGAGGAGTGAGTCTATGAGTTTAGACAAGGGTTTCCGAAGCGTAACCCTGACGTTTATTGAGGATTGACTGGAACTGCCCTAACCTAGAGTACATATCCTTCGCATATGTATTATTAGTAACGTTTGGTAGAGATTTCTAGTTTTCTCTCGAGAAAATGAATCGGATTGTGAGAATTCAGCTTTCGCGCGGATTCTGGTGTGTTAGTCATGGAAACACCCATATTATGCCTAAATACCATATTTTTTTTCAATGTCAGGGGATGTTAAGAACCGAGTGTGTGACCTCGGTGAGTTGAATAGTATAATAGTCGATGGTTGCTATGACAACCAAGTTTCATAATGAATGTGGATCAGAACGGGAGGTGGTAATTTTGAACTCTTCTATTTCTTTCTGGAAATGTATTTTGCTTCCAGAGTAATTGTTTCTTATTCTTTAAGTTGCTTATCTTTTCTGTGAGAAAGTTGTGAACCCGAAGTAAACTACCTAGGGTTCTGTTGATCTCATTACAAATCAGATTCACCCCTTCCTATTTGTGAATTTTCTTTTTGACATCGTTTCTTTTTCTCGGAAATTCTATCAGTTGATTGGGGCAAACAATGCATATGAGTTGACAATTTGTCTGTATGGCAAAAGGGTCTGGTGGGACGCCACCGAATTATGTGTTGTGACTGTATGGTACTAAGACTGGCCATCTTATGTACTTGTATGGTTGCTCTCAGTCATACCTATGTTTCCTTCTTTTGTCCTCCCCGTATTATTAATTCTTTGACTTTAAAAATTTCATTTGAAGTCCCAGGGCAGCGGATTGTCAGTAGCTTTTGTGATTAAGCGGTTCTGGTCGTCGAAAGTAAATGAGAGTTGGCTGTCGGGGAAAATAGAAGTTTTGCATCGGGTTGCTAGTATCTCAAAAACGATAATAATAGAGAGGATTTATGACTCGATATGGAAGGTTGCGGCTTTAGGAAAGTTAACTTTGTGGAAGAGAGGTTAATGGTAGGAGATAAGAAGTCGCCCTGAGTAGGAAGGGTAATTCAGTGATTGATGAATCACTTGAGGGTGATAAGAAGTCATCCATGGAGGAATGGTTGGTTGAAATTTGGACCGTGGTGCCTAGAGGAGTCTAGTATTCCTTAAGCCTAACTTGATTTACTAGTGGGCTCTGTGTAATGGGTGGCTGTTATAGCCGGCCAAGTTTCATTATATACCAGATTGGTGTAATGTGGTAATATAGTAGTGAGGGGAAGTGGGTCAATTGTTGTTATATTGAGGAGCCATACTACGGTGCTTGGTTTCCTTATATTTTAGTTTCTGAACTGTTGTTGATTCTGCTACTGTCATTGTTGTTATGATTGCTGGTGCTGTTAAACTAGATTATTTTGTAAATGGGCCCCAATATGAAAGACGTGGGTATTGTGATTGGGCAGCATTTTCCTGATACAGGTGCACCGTTTAAACGGTGATATCTTCTGTCAAATATTTTGTCACATTTTGAATAAAACTCATTTATATATTCCAGGAAAATGCCACCCAAGAAAGTTACCCAGTCAAAAGAAAATAGTAGTAGTTTTGTAGAGGGTCCAATCATAACTAAAACCCTAGATTTGTTGCGCCAGCAGCAACAACAACAGTTGCAACTAGTCCAACAGGTTTAGCGGTGGTAACTACTGTTACACCAACAATAGCAAGGAGTGAATCCAAGTATTAGTTTTAAATCTTTCTAGAATACAGAATGAGAAGGCCCTGTTTCATGGGCTAGGTTTACTGAGTTGTTTTTGGAAGGGTATTTCCCAGATTGTGTGCAGAGTCAAATGGAAATCGAGTTTCTGGAACTGAAACAAGATGAAAGCAGAAGTGTGTTGGCGTATGAGGCCAAGTTTGTAGAATTGGCCCGATTAGTTCCTGAGTATGTAAGTGTGGAGATTCAGAAGGTAAGAAGGATCTGACAAAAGTTTCACCTTGAAAGAGATTTGCTAGATTTGAATAGAAGGGACAAGTTGAGTCCTCAATATAGTGAATCATTCGAGGTAGTGATAAATATAGGTATAGGTGACATGAGTTGACGTGGCTGCTGCAGTTGTAGTATATATATAATGTGTCTTGCGTATCAATGTTAGGGTGATAGGTATCTGATGCAAAGCAAGTCATTGATTAGGAGCCAATGTGCTCTTACCCGAATTTATTCTGCGTGGAACGATTGATCCAAATCCTAGATCGTTAAAAGTAAGTCCATAGTAATGAATTAATGTCTATAATGAGTATGCCTTGAATAAATCCTTGAGTCGAAGAGTATACCTGGAAGTTAGAGACAGATATGCTTGAAAAATATTCTCATTTATTTAGTTAAGTCAGATTCTGAGGGCAGAATCTTTTGAAAGGGGGAAGGATATAACGACTCGTGTATTTTTGTATTATTTAAATGCGTAATTATGGAATTATTAAATAAAATATTTGTGTGGGTTCAGTCAATGGGTTATTACTCTGTCACTATGTGTATGTGATTACTAATGTATGGAATTGAATTGCGTGGTTAATTATGAATTGTATGATTTTGTGTCGTTAAAAATGGTATTATTGCAGTTTTAATTCCATAAATATTTGGAATATCTCTAAAATTGTTTTTTATGATTTCATAATTACAATAATAATTTTTGGGATTTTATAAAATTAGGAAATTTATATTTTAATAATTATTTAGCTCTGTATGATTTTCTGAGTGTGTTTAATGGCAAAATCCATATTTAATTAGGGAAATCTTCAAAAATCAAGAAACTTATATTTTATTAAGTTCGTATTATTCTGAGAATTTCAAAATTATTTTAGAAATTTTCGGAGTTAGTTTCACCCGCGCGTCGTTTCGTTATTTGTTAAAAAGCGGGTATAAAGTGCATTTTAAAAATTATTTTAAAATTTCGGAATTTATGTTTTTATAAACTTCGGGATATTTGTAACATTTTAAGACTATTTTTATGATTTTATGAATTTGTTTTAAGTGCAGCTCGGTTCTTTAATTGTCAATTTCGGGTATGAGTTGCGTTTTAAAAATACTTTAAAAAATTATGAGAATTTTATTTCAACAACTTTTAATTATTCGTGACATTTTAAAATTTTATTTGGAATTTTCGGGATTATTTTTATTTGCGCGATGTTCGTTAAATTTGTAAAACTAAGATAAAAGGAGGCTGTCAGAAAAGGGAAGGACACGTGTCGAGGGTTCGTTTATTCCACAGAAACGTGGCAGACTTCTATTATTTGTTGTGTTGCTGTCAAAATTAGATAAAGGAGATAATCAATAAACATATGCACAGACCCATGTTCTTTCCCTCGATCTCTTTGGCTATCTCGCATCTCTTCTCTCCCTCTCATTCTCTATCTCTCTCACTTGATTTCTCAAATTTCTCTTTTATCTCTCTAGTTTTTATCTCTCGTATCTCCCCACCTCTTTCTTCTTTTCTCGGTTCTGTTATATTCTCCGCTCGGTTCCATCTTTCCGGTGAGTCTCCAGCCGGTTATTCCGGCGACTCCTCCTGATTTCATCTCTGCTCAGATTAAATATATAGCTACATCTGTGCTTGTGTGTATATACGTGAGCTGTGTATGTTGTGCGTGAATTTAGTGTGTGTATTCTGTGTTGTGTCGGGTACGTGTGTGTGGTCGACGGCGCGTGTGACACCCGTGACCTGTGTCCGGTTTGAGTTCTGCATTGCTTTGGTACAAAGAATTTCTAATTTTAATTTTTATTTTCTGCAAAAAAATGATTTGAGTAGTTCGTGATATAAATAATTTTGGTGCGGGGAAACTGGAATAATAATCGGTGAAGGTTTGCGATGGAAACCCGATTTATGCGGGCACCCGCGAATTTTTGCCGCCGTTCGCGATGACTCGTTACGAGCGAACGGTGGACCGTGATGATTATTATCTGAATCCTAATTTAATAAATAAATGTAAAATGCGAATAATAATTAATAATAGTATTGAATTGGCGTTTGGAAAAATTGTGGATGTTGGTTGTTGTGAATTGTTGTGGTGAAGTGACATCGAATTGTTCGACGGATTAGTCCGATAAATAAAGGAGGTGCTGCCCAATTTCTGAGAAATGGAACTACGGAATTACGGGAGCGTATCCGGCAATTATCGGGCTGTCAAATGAGTATATATAAACATATATATGTTGTGTACGAAATATGATTGTGTGTTGTGGTGAATATTCGGTCAAAATCCAGTAACCCTAATTTCGTAAAATGACGAGTATACGTATTTTCCGAAAACGAACACCAAACCAATTTCTCGAGAACGTGAACCCTGATTGTTGAATGTGTTATTGTATTGTAATAATGTATATAATTACGAGTCGGGTTTGAATAACATTGGGTAGAATTGGTGTCGAGGATATGTCAAGCATACCTAGACGTCTAACGTAGGGTATTTCGGCTCTGTAGGTTCTGGTCGAAGGACTCAGGAACTAATATCGAATTAAGGTGATCTAGTGAACAGTCGACAAGTGCCTCGAGGTTCCCAAGCGAAGAACCCTGAGAGTCCTGGGTACTATCTTGAGATAGATTGTTGGGAAGCATGGATGTCTTCTAGTGAGACAGTCATTTTTCCATGGGAGCCTGAACGTTCAATTCTATCAAAATCAGTTAGTGATAGTCGTAAAGCTCTGTAAAGCAAGTACCCCTGAACTAATCTTTTACAGTTCAGTATATATGAATAGTTATTGATTTAAATTATGTACTGGAACAGAACGTTTTAAGTTACATATTCCCCATATTTAAATATGTTTTACTGAATGAGGTTTTGGGAAAAAAGTAACTTCTGAAAATGCCTATCTCTAGATTGTGATTAAAATTAAAAAGGGATTTTTTAAAGTGTGTGCTATAATCGTTTAAAAAGAGATAAGTGTAAATGATTTTGGAAACTGGATAAAAATGAATCAGATATTGGATGGTCAGTGGCATAAGAGGTCCGTTATTAAGTAACGGCCCAGCATGGTTGCGTAAGAGGCTAAGTCGGATGCGCGCACTGGTAGGCCGCTTAGTCCAGCATGACAGAGACCTAGCTAGTCTCTGAGTTCCGGAATGAAATTTGTGGTGGGATAGACTGATTAGTTGTCCCTAGAATTCATCCACTTTTAAATCTGATTTTGGTTTAATGGTCCCCGTAACGGGACAGATGATTTTGTGGTTCCAGTAACGGAACAAGTGATTGAGGTTCCAGTAATGGAACAAATGGTTTTATGGTTCCTGTAATGGAACGAATGGTTTATAAATAAAAATAACATGCTAAAATTGAACTATGGTTTTTATACACAGCACACGACTGTTGATTTTGTTTTACAGAGCATGCTAGTTTTGAATATCAAGTTTATGAATGTTTACTTGTTTTCTAAGCAAGTTGTTTTACAGAGCATGCTAGTTTTTACTCGTTATTCATATAGTGGTGCTGCTGAGCAAGCAATTGCTCACCCTTGCAGAATATTTTATATGTATTGCAGATGCCTAGGAGATTCTTGCGCGGTAGTCAGGGCAGAGTTCCAGCTGCTTTTGTGTCAGGCTCCTCTGAGGTAGTTGTGTTCAGACCAGATGAGATCTGTTGAGTTGTTGTATTAAATTAGTGGTCAGGATTGTGTAAGGTAATTCGGGTTGTGTTAGTGAAGTAACCTAAGTCATACTTAAACCTGGAAAAGGTCTTGGTAAAGGGGTCATAGTTGTGTATCATTAATGAGTTGTACTGATTTATGATTATTATTGTTGTTGGTGACGTCAACTCCTGACCCCGGGGTTGAGGGTGTCACACTTGGGCACCAGCTTCCATACTTTATTCCTTTCAAATTGGTTTAGCTCCTCCTGCATAGCTAAAATCCAATCAGGATCCAACAAAGCTGCTTCTACCTTCTTTGGTTCTTCCTTGGAAAGAAAGCTGATGTATAGACATTCTTCCTGAGTTGCTCTTCTTATTTGAACTCTAGAAGAAACATCACCAATGATAAGCTCAAAGGGGTGATCTTTTGTCCATTTACTTTGTTGAGGTAGATTAGCTCTAGATGAAGAAACCTCATTGTTGTCTTGATGTGTGATTGAGTTTTGATTGTTAGAAACTCCCCCTGAGTTTGTGGATCTTTGATTTGAGAAAGAGGAACTTTCTATAGGTGATCTATCTTGACTTCCTGCTCCTTTTGATAACTCGACGGATGGTGAATTTTGAGTATCGACGGATGAAGCTGGTTGTCTCCCGACGGATAACACAGATTGCCTCCCGACGGATGAAGCATTATGAAACTCGACAGATGTTGAGTTTTGTGCTTCATTGGTAGTAGATTTATCTGCATTATCCTTATATACTGTTTCTTGATCACTTTCATCATCACTGTCCATCTCCACATTGTCGAATTTGAGGCTATCATGGTAATCTCCATCTTTCAGTCCTTCAATCTTTTTATCATAAAACACAACATGTATTGATTCAACAACAATGTTGGTTCTTAGATTCTAGACTCTATATGCTTTACCAACAGCATACCCAACAAAAATTCCTTCATCTGCTTTGGCATCAAACTTTCCATTTTGATCAGTTTGATTTCTCAGAATATAACACTTGCAGCCAAAGACATGAAAAAATTTAGAGTTGGCTTCTTGTTCTTGAACAATTGATAGGGAGTCATACATCTAGCTTGATTAACCAGATAAATATTCTGAGTGTAGCATGCAGTATTTACAGCTTCAGCCCAAAAATATGTTGGCAGTTTAGATTCTTCAAGCATTGTCCTTGCAGCTTCAATAAGTGATCTGTTCTTCCTTTCCACTACTCTATTCTGTTGTGGAGTCCTTGCTGCTAAAAACTCATGCAGAATCCCATTTTCCTCACAAAATGCTCTCATGACAGAATTCTTGAACTAAGTTCCATTGCCACTCCTGATTCTTCTAAACTTGAAATTAGGATGTTTATTGACTTGCCTTATGTGATTGATGATGATTTAACTAGCCTCATCTTTAGATTTTAGGAAATATGTCCAAGAGAACTTTGAGAAATCATCTACAATTACTAGGAAAAATCTTTTCCTTGAGATGGACAATATATTGACTAGTCCAAACAAATCCATGTGAAGCAGTTGCAAAGGCTCTTCAATTGTTGAATCAAGTTTCTTCCTGAATGATGCTTTAATTTGCTTCCCCTTTTTGCAGGCATCACACAGTCCATCCTTAGAAAACTCCACTAGAGGAATGCCTCTAACCAGTTCTTTCTTTACTAGCTCATTCATGGTCTTGAAGTTTAAATGGGATAGCTTCTTGTGCCATAGCCAACTTTCATCCTGACTTGCTTTACTGAGAAGACAAGTTACAGATTCTGCATTAGATGAGTTGAAATCAGCTAGGTACACATTTCCTTTTCTCTCACCAGTGAGAACCACTTTGTTGCTTCTTTTATTAGTCACAACACAGGCTTCTGAGTTGAAGGTTACTGAGTTGCCTTTATCACAAAGCTGGCTGATACTCAACAAGTAGTGTTTGAGACCATCCACTAAGGCAACCTCCTCAATGATGACATTATCCTTTGAAATCAAGCCATATCCCACAGTATAACCCTTGATGTCATCTCCAAAAGTAATACTTGGGTCAGCTCTCTCCTTAAACTCTGTGAGCAGGGTAGAATCACCAGTCATGTGTCTTGAACAACCACTATCCAAGTACCAAAGATTCTTTCTGTTTCCCTGCACATATCAAAATCAAATCAAGTTGATTTTGGTACCCAAGTTTCCTTGAGTCCTGCCTTGTTAGCTTTCTTTTTCTGTTTCTTAGGCTTTATCTCATTTGACTTAGGAATTTCAGATTCATCCTTAGTCATTTGAGTTGGGCCTTTGAAAGCATTCATTGCAATAGAATTATCATGCATATTATGACTAACAGGAAATGGCATGCTATTAGTAAACATGTTATTCCAGTAAGGCATGCTAAATGGAATTTGTGGCATACTATATGCAACATAATAAGGGTTAGGTGCAAATGGCATATTAGCAAACTGTGCCTTCATGTTATGTGTAGACATATCATTAACAGGCATGGGAGGCACGACATTCATGTTAGGAAATTGAGGTGGCACACACATGGAAGTAGGCATGGCAGATTTACAATTAACAGACAAATGATTTACACTACCACACTTGACACAGATTTTTCTAGGAGCATATTTATCAGGTGTGTAGTTATTGTGTTTGTTAATCCCTACTTTACCATTCCTATTATTTTTCTTTTTAGTCTCTGTTTTTACCTCAATCTTTTCAAGTCTGTCACTTAACTGTTTGACAGTCATGTGACGATCATTAGCCTTTTTCCCTTTCTTAACTTGACTCGATTCTCCTTAAACAAAGTTCTTGGAAACAGACCCATACTTCTCATTCAGCTTAACAAGTTTGGCTTTACTGATAGGCTTGCTCACAGCCGACGGATGAGGATTTTTATCATTTGACGGATAACCCTTTTTGTTATCCGACGGATGATCCTCATCATTTGTCGAGTCTAAATCTGTAAGCACTCCATCTACCAAATTTGGTTCTAGTCTCTCTTTGTTCTTTTTCCAGGCTGCATCACAGAAATACTCAATTCCTTGAACTTTGGTGATTTAAGCATGGACATCCCTGGATGTTTTCCATGCTTTAATCACCTCTTGTTCACACTCGAGCTGCTTCTTTGAAATTTCCTCTTTCTTCAAGGACTCAGTGAATTCTTCCTTGGCAATTTTACACTCAATTCTTAATTTTTCAAAATCAATGAACTGAGACTCAAGCACATTATTTCTCTCACTCAAAAACAAATTGTTTTCTTTGATTTTAGCATTTTCTTTAGTAAGAGACTTAAGTGTAACACGCAAATGATATAGCTCTGTAGACATGTCATTTATGGCATCATTACACTCAAATTTAGATAAATGTGCAAGGTTTGTAGTAATTACCTGATTACTTGAAGAGCTTGTTTCTGTCTCATCAGACTTGGCCATTAGGGATAGGTTGACATAGCTGACATCTTCATCTTCATCCAAACCATCTACTGCCCAGTCATTTTCTTGTGTTATGAAAGCCCTTTCCTTTTGTTTGAGCAGCTCAAAGTATTTTTGCTTATAATCCACTGGCTCAAACTTTTTCTTACTAGAATCTGACTTCCTACACTCACTGGGAAAATGCCCTGCCAAGTCACATTTGAAACATTTGAATTTTGATTTATCCACCATGTTTCTATTTGGCTTGGCTGCTCCAAAGTTCTTCTTGAACTTGAGCTTGGAAAATCTCCTGGAAAGAAATGCTAGGTGTTCATCAATGTCTTTCATGTCATCTTGGCTCAAAGAATCTTCACTTTCTACTGCAAACCCCTTGCCCTTGTTCTCACAGACCCTTGAAGTTGATTCAACAGCTTCCATCTTCACTTCCTTCTCCTTTTCCAACTCAGCAACTAGTGCAATGGATCCTCCTTTCTTCTTTCCTCTCTCCATCCTTTCATCCTGCTCTATTTCATGCTCATAGGTTTTCAGGATGCCATACAGTCTCTCCAAAGTAAACTCCTTATAATCTTGTGAGTTTCTTAATGAGACTGTCATTGGTTTCCATTCCTTTGGAAGAGATCTAAGGAATTTCAGATTGGAGTCTTTTATCTGATAGACCCTTCCATGCAACTTTAGAGCATTTAGAGGTTTTTGAAACCTACTAAAAATGTCAGTGAGAGACTCACTTTCTTCATTATGAAAATGCTCATATTGCTGAATCAAGAGCTGCATCTTGTTTTCTCTAACTTGCTCAGTGCCATCACAGATTATCTGTATTGTATCCCAAACATCCTTGGCATTTTTGCAGTTGATAATGTTGTCAAACATATCTCCATCAACTCCATTAAACAGGATGTTCATGGCCTTTTTATCCTTCCTGACTTGTTCAATGTCAGGATCAGACCATTCATGCCTTGGCTTAGGGACTGATGGCTCGTTTCTTGTTGCTGCTCTCATTGGAACATGAGGGCCTCTTTCTATGCAGTCAATATAGGCCTCATCTTGAGAAAGCAAATGAAGATGCATCTTTACCTTCCAATGATGGTAATTATCTTTATCCAAAAAAGGGATCTTGACTCCAACATCCTTCTTATTCATCTTGCTGTATTGTTTTGATCTTTAAACTCTTTGTAAGTTAAGAGCTTGATCTGATACCAATTGTTAGTCCCTTGACAATATGACAAGAATTACAGAAGGGGGGTTGAATGGAATTCTTGAAACTTTTTCTTGAAATAAAGTGTTCTAACTCAAATATAAATATAAGTGTATTGATTAGCACAATGCGGAATAAAAACTTAAGTGAATCAAAACACAAGTAATTAAAAACAAGAGTCTTTAAAAACTTTCTGGTGGATTTGAATGATTCCACCAGAGATATATATTATATATCGAGATAACCCTATGTGCAGAAATGCTCACAGCTGCTTACAACAATTGAACTTCTAAGACTATAGAGATATGCTAAGAATCCTGCTTACAAATGTTTTTCTGCTTTCTTGCTTAGATTGATAGTGTCTTAGTTGCTACTACTTGGTTTATATATCACCAAGATTACAAAGTAATAAGACAAGATAATAAAACAAAAACTATCTAGTCTATTATAATGCAACTTCATTACTCTATTCCAGCATCTTTGAATATCTTCATAATAGCATGGAAATGGCAATGCTTCTTTGTTCTCAAAAACCCAGTTGAATAGGCTACCACATTCCATTTGCATCCACTTGATGCATATGACTGTGTTGTCATTGTCAACAGATATTTGAATTCTTTATCCGTCGAGTTCATGATCATCCGTCGAGTTATTGATCATTCGTCGGGTTATCTATTTGATCATCCGTCGACTTCATTGTAGGTTATCCGTTGGGTAGCAAACTGGCACTTGACTTCATTTCATTTATGCAGAATTACAAGACATCATTTATGTACAATTAATCAACCTATTCTGTATATCTAGTTAAAGTCAACATGACTTGAATACTACTTACAGAATATATACAATTGTGAATGCAGAAATGTGCTACAGACTTATTCTTACATAAGCTACTCACTCGATGGATAATAAATCATCATCCGTCGGAACTATAATGAGTCATCTGTCGGGACTATAAATCTTATTCGTCGAGTGCTACATTATTTCACTAAGTAAAATCTACTAAGGTGTTTTGTTCATGAAATCATCAAGTACACAACATATACACAACAACGAGCTATATTGACAAAAAATTTCCGAACACAGAAGTTGAAGATAATGATTTTCTTATTCGAATGAAGCTGATTTCAAGACTTATGAAAGAAAATTGTGAAATTTCCTCAAAGACTTATTTCATAGGATACTATTGTATTTTCAGATGCAGGAAATGAATGAAACTTTACGAATACAACATTTCTCGAAGATTTTAAGATAACTCTACTAATTCCAGATTATACAATCACAAGATGGATTGTACCAATGCTACATTTATCCGGAAATCAAAGAGATCATAAAGGCGGGAATTATGGAGGTTAGGGAGCATAATGTGGACAAGAAAACATCTCAGTTACTGATGTTACTATTGGAACCTCAGAACAGAATGGAAGAGTTACTGATAACTGAATCAAAGGAAGCTCAGGTAGATAAAAGTGACTTGTACACTTTACAAAGACTTGAGGGACTGGACTACAGGGAAGTGTTTTATACGTCAGAGAAGTTTAGCCATATCAGATTTAGAAGGAGTACATATACTATATCCGAGGATCAGGCCTATCTAATCCAAGCAGAGAATCTTCAGAATTGAGTTCAAGAGGTGGTTACACGACTGAGATGGTGACACAAACAAGATTTGATAGCTACAGTTATGACAATAAATATAAGTCAAATACTATCAGAGGTTTGCTACAACGGAACAAGAAGCTTGAAAAGAAAGGCTGAATAGGGAATAAATTGGTGATCTGAGACAAAGGAAGCAGCCAGTTAGAACTTATATTGCTTACGGAAAGAATTGAGATGGATCAGACAATGAGAAGAAAGATCATGAATATCTTGCTTTCATAGCAATCTCTGAAATGGATCCAACTCATATATCTCAGGTTTCAATTCCTTAAACTACTGCAATATTTAGTTCTCAATATTCAATGCATATTAAGATCTTAGTTTCTAAATGGTTAACACTTGCACAAGCATGATAACATCACATAGATAATGCTTAACTAGTTTTCTAGAATATTTTTCTGGTAATTAGGAATGTTCTTTAGCTTGTGCATGCTACTTTATATGATCTTAAATATATGTTTCAATATTTGTTGAACATAATTTATTATTTTAGTGAGATATAATTTTTCCGGCATATAAGACCTTTGTTCAAACTTATTTTCAGTATCCCTTGTATAATATGATTTGCTCAATTATTCTGTATTGTTTGTTGAGGTTTAAAAAGTTTATAAGTTGGATAGAGATGGTAAGATGAGATATAACAACAAGGTTGGATTAGATAAAATTAGTGATTTATTTATTAATTCTCTTTGTTCCATATCATGGTTGTCTTTCTTAATTCTTATGTGTAATGTTTCTGAATGAATATCATGTATTCCTAATTCAATGTTTGCTAATTTCAATGCCATTAATGCATCTCTTACTATTTGCATTAATTATAGAAAAAGTATGTTTAAGGATTACAATAGGGCAAAGATGACTAGTCCTTCTTATATAAGGTAGGAAGCATTTTCCTCCAAGATTAGAGACAAATTTGTCGAAGGTATTAAAATGGAGAAATGGTCAGTCAAAAGAAAAGAATAAGTATGATAAGGTTGAAGCTGTTATTGTACAAGACATGCTTGTGATATAACAAGACTAAGTCAAATTGACAGCTCTAAGTAAGTTGTATGATAGTCTAAGTTTGTATTTTGTATTGTATTACTTGAGTCTGTAAAATGTAAATAGATTAGACTGGACTATTTTTCTGTAAACAGTCTCTAGCCTAAGAATAAACTCTGGAAGAAGATCATGAAGATCATGCCTCAGAGAATATGTGAAGAAGCTTGGAGTTGAATAAATCTGTTTTGAGAAAAACATTCTAAGTCAAGAAATCTACAAGTCACAGATCAAGTCATATAGAGAAATCATTCGAGAAGTCAAGAAAAGCTTATAGAGAAGTCTCAGAGATATCGACAAGTCAAATTGAAGATATGAAGATTGGAGATATCGACAAGTCATTTATGCACTAGAGAACTCAGAGATATCGACAAGCCAAAATGAAGACATGAAGATTGGAGATATCGACAAGTCAAAGTATCACTAGAGATCTCAGAGATATCTACAAGTCAAAATTCAAATAGAGATTTCAGAGATATCGATACGTCTTTTCTTAATGCAGAAATTCAGAGACCTTGACAAGCCAAATTCTCTTATAGAGAACTCAGAGACTTCGATAAGTCAAAATAACTATAGAGTAATAAGAGATCTCGATAAGTCATTATACTTATCGAGATGTCGAGTTCTCTATACAATAAACTAGAGATATTGATGTAAAACTCAAGTACAAGATGCAAACCAGTTAAAGATCCAAGATTGTCAATCAACAAACAAATCAATCACTGATTTAATAAGTCTACAAAAGCAGCTTGAAGAGTACAAGATCAAATGCCAAGATTAACTGACAAAGTAAAGTCACAGACATTCACGATTTGTAAAGATACACTAAGCCAGAAATAGAAAGTTATAGTTAACTTAAAGTAGGGTTTAGAACATGCTATTGCATGCTGTATAAAACCAGTGTTTACTGTTCTATAATGTAGACATTGTATGCTTTGTTTTATTTGCAACAAAATAGATCTAGAAAATCTTGTAACTCTCAAGAGAGAAGCTGAGCTCTTAATATACCAAGAACCCAGAAATTTGTAGCAAAACACTAGCTTGATTTTTATATAAAATTAAGTGATTTTTGAAATATTGTGTGCACTGTCTTTAGTTCAGTTAGCATAATATTGTTACATTTCTTGTCTGCGTTGATTCACCAAGTTTAAGTAAATAAAAAAGCCATTAAAATTATCAAAAATACATTCACCCCCTCGCCGCTGTGTTGTATTCATTACCTAACAAGTGGTATCAGAGCAATATCTGAAAGCAAACAAATTAAAGATCTTGGAAGAATGAATACACAGAAGCTAAACAATATTAAAATTCCTACCTTTGACAGAGTTAACTACACACTATGGAAAAAGAAAATGATATTGTTCATCATGATGGCCGATCCATTATACATCCAGATCCTCAAGAATGGGCCTTTCACCCCATGGTAAGAGTTGAGGAATCTACAGATAGAGACATGGTCATTCTAGCGCATTATACTCCTAAAGATCCTTCAGCATATAATGAAACTGAAACACAAAAAGTCTCTCTGGATAGTGGCTTGCAGCTGATCTTAATAGAGTCACTTGACAATGTAATGTACAATAACATTGTCAACTATGACACAACTAAATAGATCTTGGGAAAAAAGATCTAATATGAAGGAACATAGAAAGTTAGGTCAAACCAAAGAAGGATTCCGGTTTCTCAATATGAGGGATTTATGGCTAAACCAAAAGAAGAAATCACTGAAGTTTTTGAAAGGTTCAATAAATTGATAAATGACTTGCATCTACATGATAAATATTATGAAGCTGAGGAGGTTAACCTAAAGTTCCTGCTAGCTCTTCCTGACCATCTTGAACAGAAAATATCAGCTATTAGAGAAGGAAGAGATTTAAGTAGAATGCTTTTGGAAGTTCTATATGGAATCTTGAAAACTTATGCACTTGAAATGCTGCAAAGAAAGTCATTGAAAGCACACCATGGTCATGTTGTTGATGGATCAAATGCTTTGATTGTGAATGGCAGAGAAGAAAGTGAAGATGAGTAGGATGATCAAGTTTCAGTTGTTCAAGCTATGGAATAAAAGAACAAAGGACCTCAGAAGCAAGTTGTATTGGAGTTGGAGGAAGATGAATATTACACCTTGGATTAGCTAGATGAAATGGACCAATCCATGGCTTACTTGGCTAGGAAATTTTCCAACATAAGAGTCAAGAAGCCAAGATTTTTCAAAAGAAAGGGACAATCTTCCAACAACAATAATTGGAAACCAAAAGCTCAGTACAATTCAATTAGCAAAGGTGGCTACAAAACAGGATCCGCGGACAGATCAAAGATAAGGTGCTTCAACTGTGATGAGTTGGATCACTTTGCTACTGAATGCAGAAAGCCCAAAAAGGTGAAGAAGGATAAAACTTACATGGAATTGGAAGCAAAGTATGAAGCTCTCTTGAAGAAACAGTCTGGTAAAGCCTATATTGCAGAAGGAAAGAGCTGGGATTGAAAGAGATGTGTCCTAAGTCCAATCAAGTATGATGATTTAGGAATAACTTTTATGTAATCTGTTTTGATTGATATTAATAAAAGACTTGTTTTGGTTTTATTGCGGGCTTTATCTATTTAAGTGTTTAAATAAGATATACCATAGTTTAGAGTAAAGCTTTTTATGGATTATGATGAGATCATAATAATGAGACCTAAAAGATGATAACTCTAAACTTAAATATTTCCTGGTCGTAGGATTACTAACTGGTAATTAGTAAACCGAAAAGATCGATACATACTATGCTTGCTTCATTATGAAGGATGTCTGTTCTCATAGACATTTGTGTGGTGACACTATAGCTAGTATGTAGGTGCTTATTATAGAATTAGTTCACTGAACATGACTCACATAGCTGAACAACTGATGGAGTTCACTCACGTGTCAGCAGATGTTCACATAGTGATAGTTGTACAAGTATCCTTAGACTTGAGGTCATCATAGTTATCTTATGTACACTGAACTATACTTTGGTTTAGTTCTTAGTCTCTAGGGATAATAATAAGGGATCTACTGGGTGTAGGAATTTGTACACGAAGATAGTGTATGATCAATAAAGGATCTACCCCTTCCAGTGAAGGAAGAGAATGTTCAATGCTGATCCACTTATGCTAGTTCAGGAATCTCTGGCCAGAGTGAATGAAATTAAATAGGAGTTTCTAATTTACATTAATTAGAACTAAGCATAGTGAATGGGAAAACATATGATTAAATAAGATAGACTTAACACAAGTTCCATGCCTTGTATTTAATCATGATATTGTAGGGTAGAAGGAATTGATTGTACGGTAACTATTCACTGAATGGGCTCTTGGTATTCTAAGCAGTGAATTCGTATTATCCGGATAGTCGCGATATGCTGAGAAGTATCCCTCACGATGTAGAATAAATATGATTAATTAATTAATCATATTTAATGAATTAGAGAATTTATATAAATAATGATAAAATAGTTTTATTATTATTTATTTCTACTACCGGCTTAATATTGAACCTACAGGGTCACACCATAAAAGAGAATGATTTAATGGTGGAGGAATTAATTAATAATGGCTGATAATTATTTATTTGTGAAATATATAATTAATTAGCAAATTTAATAATTGATTAAATGAGATTTAATTAATTATAAATTAATTAAGAAAAGTTCTTAATAGTATTAATTAAGAATTTTATTTTGGAAATTAAATCAAGTGAGAGAATTATTTTTCTAAAGTGTTTAGAAAAGGGATTAATGATTAAAAGGTGTTTTAATTATTAGTTAATTGGTTAATAAGAATAATCAATTAAAGGGTTAATAATAATAATATTTTATGGAAAATTTTCAGCTGAAAATCTTGCCTATAAATATACTATTATAAACCCTATTCGCCTTAACCCAAATAAAAACCCTAATTCTAAAGTAGAAAAAGAGGGAGGCAACTAATTCTCTCAACCTCTTCCTCCTCCATTACATTGATCTCTTGGTGGATACCGGTGGAGTGCTTCACACTTGAGGAGCAGCTGCTAGGGATCTCCGCTCATCGTTCTTGGATCGCTATTAAAGACCTCCATCTTTCCATTAACGTAAAGATTCTTAAGGTAAATATACTGAACTACAAATTAAATATTATTTTTCGCATGGATCCTGCGGAGGGTTTCGGTTTTTTTAAGATTTAAATTTACGTTTTCGTTGCGTTTATGTGCTAAAAACCCTTCAATGGCATCAGAGGTACTTGCGAAAAGTTTTTAATTCGTTTATGTGTTTAACTGTTTTCGATATAGGAGCATGTATGTGATTCGCCATGATTTGATGTTGGGATAATATGCTTATATATGTATGGTTTTGAATATATGATATTCATGTGAGTTGTATAATCATAAGATGATTATGTAATATGTATATATACTGATATATACATGATTTATGTTTGCTCTAATTATGAGAATCATATTATATACGAATTCTGAATTGGCTGCTGCAGATTTGCTGAAATTTGGGTCTGGTGTCCGATTTACGCAAACGAATACACTATTCCATAGGTAAACGAGCGTCTGAACAAAACTGATAGCTAAATCTATCAACGACTCGTGTGTAAGGCGTTTGACATCGTTTACTGCCCGTAAACAGTGATTCTTATTTTTCTGATTTGATTCTGATTTTTCTGATTTTTGTCATATTTTTTTTATGATTAGATCATGGATAATATGATATGTTAAGATCAGATTATGTGTTTTAACATGATTTTATGTGTTGTATGACATGGTGGATGGTTATTGCCTTTCGACCTTAGTATAATGGTTTTGGTTTTGGTTTTAAATACGACTTGCATGTCGTCAATCTTTGTAAATATAAATCTCGAATGTAACTCGAGTTATTCTTGTAAGTTCATTAGATTAGTTTTACTTTCAATCATGTAATGTAATTGAAGACTCAAGAAGGCTATCCAATGGAGGTGATACAAAGAAGAAGACGAGGCATACAAGAAGTCTAAACAAAGAAGAAGACTTATATAATAAGTAGTTATATTTATTTCCATCACCATATTAGATTGACCTTGATCTTTATCATGAGCTTGATAAAGATCACATAGGATGGGGCCATAACCAAACATATTTACTTTATTGCACTTTACATTTACTTGTTTATTTAATTTTATATATGAGATATATGCCTATGTTTACCATGTGATGATAGATTTAGGTGAACTTAAATCAATATAAGGCGTGCTCTAGAAAATCTAGAATAGGAATCGTTTCTTGCCTTAACAAAAATTTAATGAATACAATCATGAGATTCTTGTGTTTATAAAACACGTAAATATATATGAATTTTCAATATTGAGAGAAAGGATGATTCTGTCAAAAGCAGATTTCTATCTGTAAGAAAGGGGTATTAAGTGACGCCTCTTGACAATGCTCCCCCCGATCTGGGAATCATCTGATTATCGATTATTGATTTGAAATATTTAATTTAAAAGGAAGAATCTCTTTATAATATTATTATGATTGTAACTAATATAATCCCTCTAAAATTAAATAATATCAAGTAGTAATTGGCCAATGACACAACGGGCTTGTGTCGGACAAAGCCTTCCAACATGGTAGAAAGTAGTTCTTATTTTTAAATCATTGTCGTTTCGTGCTACAGCCGAGGGCTTTGATTTCAAAATAAGAAATACTTGTGTATTACATAAAGATGTGTACAATGAATTAGAATCTAAAGGTCGTTACGTGCTACAGCCGTGGGCCGTTGGAGACTGATTCAATTGTACGAAATGTTGGGTTAGACTTGACTTAGAATATTGAGTTTGTCGTGCTACAGCCGTGACTCAATTATTCAAGAGGCTAAAGTATTATTAGGGAATAACATAAGATGTAATTGACAAGTGTTGTCTTCCTATTGAATATCACATGACGTTTCGTACTACAGCCAAGGTTGTGTGATGGAATGTAGGATCCCTATTCCCACTAGCATTATGAATGCTTAATTTTCACTTAGGGGGTTGTATAAATTAGATAAACTAGTGGGAGCCACTTATGAATAAAGACCCGATTCATATAGTGTTTTGAAATGAAATTGAATATTTGCAAAGTGTTGTTATGTGTTCATCATTTACAGATTTACTATATTCGTTATGTCTTCTGCACTATCACTCCGGTGTATACTAGATGCTCACAAGTTGACTGGTCTTAATTTTGATGACTGGCTTTGAAACTTGAGAATTGTTCTCAGAGTTGAGAAGCTGGAATATCTGCTTGACTCACCTAAGCCTACTGAACCTGCTAGTGATGCACATAATGATGAACATGTTGTGTATCGTAAGTAGATAGATGATGCAAATGTTGCTCAATACATCATGCTAGCTTCCATGAACATTGAGCTACAGAAGCAACATGAGCATATGGATGCTCACACTATCCTTATGCATCTACAAGAGTTGTATGATGTGGAAGGGAGGACAGCTCGATATGAGATATCGAAGGAGCTGTTCGGTTGTAGGATGTCTGAGGGATCATCTGTGAATGACCATGTACTTAAGATGATCAATTTGATTGAACGTCTTGGCCAACTTGGTTTTCCCATGGATGGGGAGCTGAGCCAAGACTTGGTCTTGCAATCACTTCTGAGTTCGTTCTCGCAGTTTATTGTGAACTTTCACATGAATAAGCTGGATGTCAGCCTGCTTGAACTCCACAACATGTTGAAGACTGCAGAATCGAATTTTCCCCCTAAGAAGAGTTCTTTTCTTCTAATTGGTGAAGGTTCCAATCCTAAAAAAAGGAAGAAGAACCCTTCCAAGAAGAAGAAAGTAGGTGAGAAAAAGCCGGTTCCACCAAAAGCTGAAGACCCCAAGAGCAAAGCTGTTTGCTTTCACTGTAACAAAGTGGGGCACTGGAAGAGGAACTGCAAGGTTTACCTTGCAGAATTGAAGAAGAAGAAGGGTAGGAAACCACCGCTTCTGATTCAGGTATGTTCATGATTGAAGTTAATATGTCACTAAGTCAAATTTCTACTTGGGTATTAGATACCGCCTGTGGTTCTCATATTTGCAATTCGTTGAAGGGACTAAGGAGAAGTAGGACTCTTGAAGAAGAGGAGGTGATTCTACGGATGGGAAATGGAGCAAGAGTTGATGCTGAAGCTGTAGGATCATTTCATTTACATATGCTTACGGGCAAGACTATTGTTCTAAATAATTGTTATTTTGTTCTCTCGATTGTAAGGAATATTATTTCTATTCCAAGTTAGACTTGGCTGGATTTTCGTTTATTATTCAGAATAATAAATGTTCAATTCTTAGAGATAACATTCTTTATGGAAGTGGTATTTTAAACAATGGCCTGTATGTATGTGACGTAGAGCATAATTTACTACAAATTGAATATACTAATCAAAGAAAAAGGGATGATGAAAATCTCACTTTCTTGTGGAACTGCGGACTTGGTCATATTAGTAAAAATAGACTGCGAAGATTGCATAAGGAAGGGTTACTTGACCCCTTTGATTTTGAATCATATCTTATATGCGAGTCTTGTCTATTGGGTAAAATGACCAAATCTCCATTTAGTGGACATGGAGAGAGGGCTGCAGATATGCTAGGATTGGTACATATAGATGTATGTGGACCAATGTCTACGCAAGCCATGGGTGGATTTTCATACTTTATTGCTTTCATAGATGATCGATCTAGATTCAGATATGTGTTTTGATGAAACACAAGTCTGAAGCCTTTGAAAAGTTCAAAGAATATAAGTATGAAGTGGAGAAACAAACCAAACATAGTATTATAACTCTTCGATCAGATCGAGGTGGTGAATACTTGAATGGAGAGTTTCTAGATTATCTCAAAGATAATGGTATAGTCTCTCAGTGGACTCCTCCATATACTCCACAGTTGAATGGGGTATCTAAAAGGAGA
Organism: Apium graveolens; assembly: GCF_009905375.1. NCBI lineage: Eukaryota > Viridiplantae > Streptophyta > Magnoliopsida > Apiales > Apiaceae > Apium > Apium graveolens. The sequence goes on from NC_133655.1 coordinate 62,792,819, forward strand.
AATTGAACTTTGTTAGACATGGCTCGGTCCATGATGAGCTATGTGAATCTTCCAGTATTCATATGGGGTTATGCATCGGAAACCTCAACATATTTACTGAATAAGGTGCCTTCCAAATCTGTTCCTCAAACTCCATATAAGATATGGAAAGAAAGGAAACCGAGTCTTAAACACATTAAGATTTGGGGATGTCCATCTTATGTCAAGAAAGTTGACCTAGATAAGCTCGAATCTTGATCCGTAAAATGTAATCTTGTGGGTTATCCTAAAGAGACTTTAGGGTATTACTTTTACACCGATCATCGGGTGTTTGTCTCCAGACATGATACCTTCTTGGAAAAGCAGTTTATCCTTGAAGGAAACAGTGGGAGCAAATTTGAACTTGATGAAGTTCAAGAAGCACAAACTACTATGGATCAAGTAGAAACACCTGTTCAGACTGAACAACCTTCTGTGGAACAGCCCATTCATAGGTCAGGGAGAGTGTCTCGCCAACCTGAGAGGTATTATGGCCTTGTCATTGAGAATGACAATGAGTTGTCAATCATTGATGATGACGACCCTGTGATCTATAATGAGGCTAAGAGTAGTGTTGACTCAGAGAAATGGCATAGTGCCATGAAATCCGAAATGGAATCTATGTATACCAACCAAGTATGGACTCTGGTTGAGGCGCCTGAAGGTGTTAAGCCTATTGGGTGCAAGTGGGTGTACAAAAGAAAGATTGGAGTAGATGGCCAGGTGGAGACCTATAAGGCCAGGCTCGTGGCAAAAGGATTCAAACAAAGGCAATGGATTGACTTTGATGAAACTTTTTCTCCTGTAGCCCTGTTAAAATCAATTCGGATTTTGCTTGCGATTGCTGCTTACTACGACCATGAGATCTGGAAAATGGACGTGAAAACGGCCTTCCTCAATGGGGAACTTGAAGAGGAAGTGTATATGACACAGCCAGAGGGTTTTCTTTCCAAGGGAAATGAACACCTAGTGTGTAAGCTGCTGCGAACCATATATGGTTTAAGGCATGGTTCTTATAGATGGAACATCCGTTTTGATAAGACAATCAAAGAATTTGGTTTTATCAAAAACATAGATGAACCATGTGTCTACAAGAAGGTTAGTGGGAGCACGGTAACATTTCTTGTATTGTATGTGGATGACATACTTCTTATAGGAAATGTTTTGCGACGCTTTCATCAGATTGGGGAGATTGTTGAAAGAGGAGATGTCAACGTCAAGAGAGTTGACACACATAACAACATAGCAGACCCTTTAACAAACCCACTTTCTCAAAGTCACTTTGATCGTCGTAAAGACAAGATGGGTATTAGATACCAGAGTGATTGGGTTTAGTACAAGTGGGAGACTAAAAGAGATGTGTCCTAAGTCCAATCATGTATGATGATTTAGGAATAACTTTTATGTAATCTGTTTTGATTTCATTGATATTAATAAAAGACTTGTATTGGTTTTATTGCGGGCTTTTTCTATTTAAGTATTTAAATAAGATATATCATAGTTTAGAGTAAAGCTTTTTAATGGATTATGATGAGATCATAATAATGAGACCTAAAAGACGATAACTCTGAACTTAAATATTTCCTGGTCGTAGGATGACTAACTGGTAATTAGTAAACCGCAAAGATCGGTACATACTATGCCTGCTTCATTATGAAGGATTTATGTTCTTATAGACATTTGTGTGGTGACACTACGTAGGTGCTTATTATAGAATAAATTTACTAAACATGACTCACACAGCTGAACAACTGATGGAGTTCGCTCACGTGTCAGCAGATGTTCACATAGTGATAGTTGTACAAGTATCCTTAGACTTGAGGTCATCATAGTCATCTTGTGTACACTGAACTATACTTTGGTTTAGTTCTTAGTCTCTAGGGATAATAATAAGGGCTCTACTGGGTGAAGGAATTTGTACACGAAGATAGTGTATAATCAATAAAGGATCTACCCATTCTAGTGAAGGAAGAGAATGTTCAATGTTGATCCACTTATGCTAGTTCAGGAATCTCTGGCCAGAGTGAATGAAATTAGAAAGGAGTTTCTAATTTACATTAATTAGAACTAAGCATAGTGAATGGGAAAGCATATGATTAAATAAGATAGGCTTGACACAAGTTCCATGTCTTGTATTTAATCGTGACATTGCAGGGTAGAAGAAATTGATTGTACGGTAACTATTCACCGAATGGGTTCTTGGTATTCTAAGCAGTGAATTCGTATTATCCGGATAGTCGCGATATGCTGAGAAGTATCCCTCATGATGTAGAATAAATATGATTAATTAATTAATCATATTTAATGAATTAGAGAATTTATATAAATAATGATAAAATAGTTTTATTATTATTTATTTCTACTACCGGATTAATATTGAACCTACGGGGTCATACCATAAAAGAGAATGATTTAATGGTGGAGGAATTAATTAATAATGGCTGATAATTATTTATTTGTGAAATAAATAATTAATTAGCAAATTTAATAATTGATTAAATGAGATTTAATTAATTATAAATTAATTAAGAAAAGTTCTTAATATTATTAATTAAGAATTTAATTTTGGAAATTAAATCAAGTGAGAGAATTATTTTTCTAAAGTGTTTAGAAAAGGGATTAATGATTAAAAGGTGTTTTAATTATTAGTTAATTGTTTAATAAGAATAATCAATTAAAGGGTTAATAATAATAATATTTTATAGAAATTTTCAGCTGAAAATTTTGCCTATAAATATACTATTATAAACCCTATTTGCCTTAACCCAAATAAAAACCCTAATTCTAAAGTAGAAATAGAGGGAAGTAACTAATTCTCTCAACCTCTTCCTCCTCCATTACATTGATCTCTTGGTGGATACCGGTGGAGTGCTTCACACTTGAGGAGCAGCTGCTAGGGATCTCCGCTCATCGTTCTTGGATCGCTATTAAAGACCTCCATCTTTCCATTAACGTAAAGCTTCTTAAGGTAAATATACTGAACTACAAATTAAATATTATTTTTCGCATGGATCCTGCGGAGGGTTTCAATTTTTTTTAAGATTTAAATTTACGTTTTCGTTGCGTTTATGTGCTAAAAACCCTTCAGGGATGACACTGATAATGATGACAAGGATGAAGAAGTTAAAAACTATGCACTTATGACTATTGAGCATGGAGAGGCATCCACTTCAAAATCAAAGGTACCAACTCAAACCTATAACGACTCGTATATTTTTGTATTATTAAATATGTAGTTGCTAAATAATTAATTATATAAAATACGTGTATTGGTTTTGACAACTGTGTGTTGTTTGTTATTATGTATGTGTGAATTATTGGTCTTCAGGGTTTATTTGCGTAATTAATTATTGAATTATATTGATTTATTTTCACTTTTAAAAAGTGGTTTCATTGCAAATTTATTTTCATAAATATTTGTATTGTCTCTAAAATTGTTT